>NC_059198.1:69310764-69388264 GCF_020615455.1 Coregonus clupeaformis
CCTGCCTCTCTCTCTCTCTCTCACCTCCTGCCTCTCTCTCTCTCTCTCTCTCTCTCCTCCTGCCTCTCACCCTCTCTCTCTCCTCCTGCCCCTTTCTCTTTTACCTCCTGCCCCTTTCCCTTTACCTCCTGCCCCTTTCTCTTTCTCTCTCACCTCCCGCCCCTTTCTCTTTGTCTCTCTGGCTCCCCCTTTCATTCCCCACAATGCTTCCTGTCTCTCTTGTACGGTTTCTCTTGATCCTTTCCCCTCCATTTCCAGATTCTCTACCACCCTTTCTCTTACCCCTTCTCCCTGGCTCCCCCTCTCTTCACTCCCTCTTCCGTGTTATGTTGTTCTCTACGTTGCCTCAGTGTAGCTAAACATAAGTAGACAGGACTCAATACTGTACAATATGTACAGTAACTCCTACAGAGTAAAGTGAGTACAGTACAGTATGTGAGTGTGGAGTAGTAGAGAACAGCTCCCAGCTGGCAATGTCCCAAATGGCACCCTATTCTCTTTGCACTACTTTTGACTATGGTCCATAGGGAACATAGGGCATAGAGTGCCATTTTGGACACACCCTGAGACTGGGACTTCCTACTCAACACAGGTACATTATATTAATCATACTGTACGGCCCCACAGTATATACGATACACACCCATGCATTACATAAACCTGCTGCTACTGCTCAAAGAGAGTGTGTCCCTCAAATGGCACCCTATTCCCTTTATAGTGCACCCATTGGACTTGGGTCAAAATAAGTGCACTATATAGGGAATAGGGTGCATTTGGGATTCAGCCACACACAGGCATTACATACTACTACTGCTGCGCGTGCGTGCATAGAGCAGTGGCGGTCATGACATTTTGTCAGACGGTGATTGTCAAGCAAATAACTGCCGGTCTCACGGTAATTGAAAATTAACATAAACACATTTAGCATCTCATGGCTTCCACGCATAGCCTACAAGCCACTGACACAGATCTTTGGAACATCTACATTTTAGTCTAATAAATCAATTTAATATAGCCTAAATTCAATATTTATTTTAGACAGGTCTAAAGAAACATGATATGAAGAAAATGTAGTCTATTTCAAAAGAACAGAATAACATACTCTGAGTTGTCTTTATGTTAGGCCCTGATCTGACTATGCCATATGGCTGTGGGCTACACTAGTTCATTTAGCAGACAAGATTTGCTCAGAATTCCGTGGCATTATTTTATATTATTTTATTGTATGAGGAATACAATTGAACATAGCTGAATAAAATAGAAAGGATATTTTCTCCAAACAATTTCTGAGGGAGTACGCACATGCGGCTATTCTGTGTTGAGTGGTTAACGAAGAAACAGGTTCCCCTATATGCTTAATTTAGAGTTACTTAACTTTAGTTGTGATACAAACGTTGGGCTACAGTGCCTTGCAAAAGTATTCATCCCCCTTGGCGTTTTTCCTATTTTGTTGCATTACAACCTGTAATTTAAATGCATTTTTATTTGGATTTCATGTAATGGACATACACAAAATAGTCAAAATTGGTGAAGTGAAATTAAGAAAATTACTTCTTTAAAAAAATTCAAAAAAATTAATAACGGAAAAGTGGTGCGTGCATATGTATTCACCCCCTTTGCTATGAAGCCCCTAAATAAGATCTGGTGCAACCAATTACCTTCAGAAGTCACATAATTAGTTAAATAAAGTCCACCTGTGTGCAATCTAAGTGTCACATGATCTGTCACATGATCTCAGTATATATGCCTGTTCTGAAAGGCCCCAGAGTCTGCAACACCACTAAGCAAGGGGCACCATTAAAACCAAGGAGCTCTCCAAACAGGTCAGGGACAAAGTTGTGGAGAAGTACAGATCAGGGTTGGGTTATAAAATATAAAACAAATATCAGAAACTTTGAACATCCCACGGAGCACCATTAAATCCATTATTAAAAAATTGAACGAATATGGCACCACAACAAACCTGCCAAGAGAGGGCCGCCCACGAAAACTCATGGCCCAGGCAAGGGGGGCATTAATCAGAGAGGCAACAAAGAGACCAAAGATAACCCTGAAGGAACTGCAAAGCTTGGAGATTGGAGTATCTGTCCATAGGACCACTTTAGGCCGTACACTCCACGGAGCTGGGCTTTACAGAAGAGTGGCCAGAAAAAAGCCATTGCTTAAAGAAAAAAATAAGCAAACACTTTTTCGCCAAAAGGCATGTGGGAGACTCCCCAAACATATGGAAGAAGGTACTCGGGTCAGATGAGACTAAAATTTAGCTTTTTGGCCATCAAGGAAAATGCTATGTCTGGCGCAAACCCAACACCTCTCATCAACCTGAGAACACCATCCCCACACTGAAGCATGGTGGTGGGAGCATCATGCTGTGGGGATGTTTTTGATCGGCAGGGACTGGGAAACTGGTCAGAATTGAAGGAATGATGGATGGCGCTAAATACAGGGAAATTCTTGAGGGAAACCTGTGTCAGTCTTCCAGAGATTTGAGACTGGGACGGAGGTTCACCTTCCAGTAGGACAATGACCCTAAGCGTACTGCTAAAGCAACACTCGAGTGATTTAAGGGGAAACATTTAAATGTCTTGGAATGGCCTAGTCAAAGCCCAGACCTCAATCCAATTGAGAATCTGTGGTATGACTGAAAGATTGCTGTATAGCAGCGGAACCATTCACACTTGAAGGAGCTGGAGCAGTTTTGCCTTGAAGAATGGGCAAAAATCCCAGTGGCTAGATGTGCCAAGCTTATAGAGACGTACCCCAAGAGACTTGCAGTTGTAATTGCTGCAAAAGGTGACTCTACAAAGTATTGACTTTGGGGGGGTGAATAGTTATGCACGCTCAAGTTTTCATTTTTTTTGTCTTATTTGACGATTATATAATGACGATTTGAAAAAAGTCACATGAAAGGCATGATATCTGCTTTGTTTCTTGCGCAGGCTGCACACACTTCATCAGTCTCTCATTCACAATTTGACAAGCACTATATAATGCTTCGAATTTCCCGGCAGCATCCCCCCGGAAAAATCCATGCCTTTTGCGGCCAGTGGCCTTTGTGCCATTTGTGCCCATGGGCTGAATATAATAATTATAATTCCCTTCTCCTGGCTTCCAATCGCCGTGCTCCGAAGCACCTCTCACTCACATGGCTCTCAGATCTCTCAATTCTTATTAGCCAATGTCCGTCACGTGATCGGGTCCTTCTTACAGGCATCTCAGCTCTGAAGTAGGCTACAAGTGAAGACAGACACATTGGGGACGCAACTACGCGCGTCCTTCTTATCGAATTCCGAGGCGCATATTGAAGATGTTAGAAGAACCGTTCACATTTACTTTTCGTCAGCCAACTAGAGGAGTAGGCCTAACGAACAGCAAAAGCACTATGTCAATCTACTATCCCCCATAGTACAAAAGTTGACCTATTCTATTGGTCAACGTGTCCTTCTGTGCGAGAAATGAATATTCCAAACATAGTCTGTGACAGTTGTGGGATGCGATAGATCCCAAATTAATACAACCACTAGCATCAAAAAACATTTTAAAATCAATGAGGCTGATGCAACAGATCAAAACATTTAGCTAAAAATCTTGACAAACTAGTAGGCTATTTCTTCACATTATAAGCGCAGCAATGTGCACACGGCAGTAGGCTATAAGCGCAAATGTTCCAAAATGCAATCAATTAGCGGAAAACACCATTCTCAAAAGTGACCGCAAATGCGATTATGTATGTAATGCTTTATTATAACGGTGCATTTTTATGGTGAAAATTATCTTCCCCAAACTTGAAACTCACACGCCGCCTACGTATGCCAGTGAGGCTCTACACCGGTTGTAAAGCTGATTAATGTGCTTAATTTTAAGAAGTTATTTGGCCACTTTAGTTGTGATACAAACCTTATCAAAACATATAGGCCTATGGGCTAGGCTACATGAGGTGTGCGACTAATATACTGTATCATTCACAAGTGATAGGCTAATATTGTCACCCATCAGACTACTCTTAATTGAATCTTGTCTTTACATATAGTAAATAATATATGTGTGAAATTAGTTTTGATTTAGAATGGACCATTATTATGCACCTGTCTCGGAACAGGGGAAGGGGGAAAATACATGTAATCTATGCACTTAAATAGCGAATGGAGGACGCTTTTCCCATGGTTCATTTTCATGCCAGCCAGGTAGGCTATACTCCTGTTGTAAAGAGAAGCAATGTGCTTAATATTAGGAAAGTTGAGACATAAATATAGTAGGCCTAGCCTATAGAAAGCTGATGGGATCCTGCTCTTCTTCATAGAGCCCATCAAAACTCTGTTTTCTCACGGAATTGCATAGCCTACAGAAATGTTGCGCAACATGAGCTCATGGCCTCTCATTAAGTGTTTGAGTATTAGGCAGTTAGCAAGTTTGGTAGGCTACTAATGACCATCAGCAGCATCAGAGCTTGGAGAAGCCTAGTTACTGTGACTAAACGGTCACATGGAATTTGACTGCGGTCATGACTCGTGACCGCCGCTGTGGTGGTAATACGGTCACCGTAACAGCCCTATGCGTGGGTGTGTGTGTGTGTGTGTGGTTGAACATAACCAGGAAGGAAACAAGGAAATTATAAATCACTTAAGGTTATGATTCAAACATTTAGTCGGGTGGCTGTCTTGAAATCACTACAAAATGACAAAGAGTCACTTCACTGTTAAGGGCCACCATGTGTTGGTTTCTTCAAACGGTACAGCAATTGAACTATGGACATTTCCTATCCATGTCCTACTTTGGGGGAGAGACGACTGTAAGGGGGTTATTATTTTAGTCAAATAAGGACTATTTTATACATGGCCTCTGTTTGTGCTACCAGACCGGATCCAAACCAGCAGCATCTGTATTCTGCTCATATGTTTAGGAACCAGATAAATAATAATATATGTTACGGTATAGAACCTGGATATGTGTCAGACATGGAGATTGACAGCACACACAGAGAGACAGAAAGAAAGAGAGAGATGGAGGGAGGGAGGGAGGGAGGGAGGGATCGAGGCCGCATGATGAAAAGGTGGGGAGAGGGAACAGAGAAAAGGAATAAACACCTCCTCGCCTGAGAGGCAGTGTGTACACACAGTACTACACACACACACACACACACACACACACACACACAGACACACACACACACTGACATGCCTGAGAGGTACTGTATACACACACTCTGACAAGCTAGGTCTGGGGCTGCACAGAGAAATAAACACCTCGGGACAGACATAGTTGGTTTCTGTCTAAAGTGTTAATTACCTTGTAATTACCTGTTAATCACTTCACTGTTAATATTTTAAAGTGTCATAACAACAGTGTTATTGCAGCACCAGGTAAGTGTGTGTGGCTGTTAGTGGGTTAACATGTGAAGTAGTGAAGTGTTGAGGCCTCTCTGTCTGTTCCAGTCGCTTGTTCCTAGCTCAGTCCTGTCGGTCTGTGTGTGTTGTCGTGAGAGGGAGTCTGTGACTTTGTGTGTGTGTGTGTGTGTGGTGCAGTCTTGAGGCAGGAGTCCCACATGTTCACACACAGTAAAACATGTTAATGTGTAAACCAGAGCGGTGCTCAGCTAGCGGGAGGTTAATTTACAACTCTGAGACTGAGCCCCTATCACATCCTCACATACAGCCTCCTTCCTATCGGATCATTAATTCTTCATTAAACCTTGCAGAGCAGCACTTATAGTGGATAGGTAGAGGTTTTCCAGAGGGCAGCCCCAAATATCCAACCACATCAACACAGAGAGATGGAGGGTGCGAGGGAGCGAGCCAGACACAACATTTCCCTAGACGAGCACCAGCATTGCAGCCTTCGTGCGTTTCAGAGTGTAGGGATTACACCTGATCGTTAATCAATCAGATAGGGTTTACACCATAAACATATGAGCCTAGTGGACCAGTCTCCTGACAGCTATCCCCATGTGTGTGTGTGTGTGTGTGTGTGTGTGTGTGTGGGTGGATGTGATATATGCTTACATGATCTTCTGTTGGAGATCTTCTGGGCCTGAAAAACATGGGCTGCGGGCCGACGCAGTGCAAATCTCCTGGAAGAGGAGAGGAAGAAGAAGCACAATAAAACCATCAGCTTTCACAGCCACACTGGGATTAATAAACACGTTCTGCTATGATACCCAGAAATATTCTTAAATATCCATCACGTTCATTCTTAAGGACGAAAAAAAGAGAGAAAAATAAATGGAAGAAGAGGGAGGAGAGAGAGAGGGAGAAAAAGAGAGAGAAAAAATGGAGGAAGAGAGAAAGAGGGAGAGAGAGAGGTGGGATAAGAAAGTACAAAAAACACAATGCCTGCTATTGAAAAAGCTGCTTGTCGGTCGCCAAGAAACTGCCCCAGCCCTCCAGCCCTGTGTTGCACATCAGCAGCCATATAAGCACACCACTGTGCGATTTTCCATCCGCTCCCCTTCCAAAGTGGATCAGTACCAGTGCTATCATTTTCTGTCATTACTCATTTCGGGCCAGACGTGCGCGGAAATCCAAAGTATTTTGGCAGTGTGAGGCCAGGCAAAAAAAGGGAAGAAAAAGTCAAACGGAGGGAGGAATGGAAGGAGGGGAAAGGAAAGAGAGAGAAATAAATAGTAATTCCTTTCATTGTGACGGCAGTGAAACACTAGCGCTGGGCTGGGCTTGTAATGAGGGTGGCAAACAGACAGGCATATAGACAGGCCTTGCCCTGGCCTCTGGCTGAAAAATGGGGAAAGGGGCCAAGGGGGAAAGGTGGAGAGGAGAGGAAGACAGGGATTTAGAGGGGGGGGCTGGGCTTGTAATAGGGGTGCCAGGCAGACAGACAGGGGTGAGGAGGACAGGGGGTTACAGGGGAGAGGTGGAGATGAAGGACATAGTTTAGAGGGTGTAGAGGAGCTGCCTGACCCGTAGCTCACATGCCCTAAAACAGTTAGGAGGGGACAAGGCTGAGGGAGAGGGTGACAGGAGGGAGAGGGGGACGGGGGGGTAGGTAGTTAGGGTGTCTGTCTAGGTAGCTCACTCACCTCTCCTGGAACTGTTTGGAGGGTATGAGGCCGGCGCGGGGGTTGGCATGGCTGTCTTGTTTGGCCTGCCACCAGGTTGCATCATCCTGGCTCATGATCTGAAGGATATCTCCCCTCTTGAAGGTCAGGCCCGCCTCCTTACATGGGATGGCTTTGTCCTCCGCTGGTTCGTAGTCAAACAGCGTCTTCACAAACATCTGGAGAGAGATGAGAGGGAGGGGGATTTGAGAGCGGGGGGAGAGGGAGAGAGAACAAGAGAAGGGAGGCAAGAGCGAGGGGGGGAGAGGGAGAGAGGATGAGAGGACCAGAGAGAGAGCGAGAGAGAGACAGGTGGTGGAGAGACAGAGAAAGAGAGATAAAAAATACGACAGCAGTTACCTTTCCACACTCCGGCATCTCCTCTCCCCCCTAGTCGCTGTGGCGACATCAAGGTAGGCCGTCGCTACAGCCATGTGAGCCTGCCCGGCTTCGGAACCAGAACAGATGCCTTTCACTGTCGCTTAACGTGATTGGCCAGGAAAGGTCAGTGCAATCAGGAGTCTATTACCTGCAGCCATTGGCCCAGACCTCTCTTGGTTATTCCATCAACATGGCCTGTGTCCCAAATGGCACCCTATACCCTACATAGTCCACTTCTTTTACCAGGGCAGATAGAGCTCTGGTCAAAAATAGTGCACTATATAGGGAAATGGGGGGAGGATACTCCTAAAGACTAAAGTCTTTCAGCTGTCTCCGAGCGTGGCGAGACTTTAACATCGACTGAGTCAGAGCCTCCAAATGTGACTCCTGCTTCGTTCCGCTTGGTGATTTGGGCTGCAGATAATATGTCCCTAACCCTTTCCCTACTGAACAGGGGAAAATATGTTTTTTCCGAGGTGGGCTAATTTATCTTGGCAGTCAGGAGAGGCAGGGACACACCTTGTCATCAACACAACAGAGCTAAGACCTGAGAGAGGGAAATCTTTCCCTTTATAGCGAAAACAAACTCACTACATCCTCACTCAACAACGCAACAGTAGTGTAACAGTAAATTACAAGTCCTTAGCCACTGGTGAGAGAGAGAGAGGAGAGAGAGGAGTGAGAAAGAGAGAGAGAGAGAGAGAGAGAGAGAGAGAGAGAGAGAGAGAGAGAGAGAGAGAGAGAGAGAGAGAGAGAGAGAGAGAGAGAGAGAGAGAGAGAGAGAGAGAGAGAGAGAGAGAGAGAGAGAGAGAGAGAGAGAGAGAGAGAGAGAGAGAGAGAGAGAGAGAGAGAGAGAGAGAGAGAGAGAGCGAGAGAGAGAGAGAGAGAGAGAGAGAGAGAGAGAAAGAGAGAGAGAGAGAGAGAGAGAGAGATAGAGAGAGAGAGAGAGAGAGAGAGAGCAAAGTCCCTGCATGTGCCAGGGTGATTTAAGGAGTGCTATGTTGCAATGTAGTGAAATTATGTTTCAGACGGGAACGTTTTGTTTGGGTCTGGCTAAACAGCCCAACAGCAGAATAAACCAAGTACATCCTTGCTGAAAGCTCCCGGTTGTCTCTCCCTCTCCTCTCCTCTCCTCTCTCCCTTTGTCCATCTTTTTTTATTTTTAGAGTTTTACACGTGTACCCAATTTGCCCGCACTTCCACATATTTATTGTAGCCCAGGAAAAATAGTAAACTAGCTCTTCGCAGAGGGGAGGCTGAAGTTCTGGCACTGATACACAGGTTTAGATTGATGTCTGAAATGGACATATTAAAACCATTAAAGTATGACAGAGAGTACAACCCCCCTCCAACCCACCCACACATACATGCATACCTGCACCCTGTGTTCTGACAAATTATATTCCAGCTTGTGTTTTGACCTGAGCCTCAGCTCGGGGACCTACTCTCTGTTATTGATAAATGTCTATGAAAGACTATACATCACTACTATGAGTTGGAGAATACAGGATACAGCCAGACAATGGATTTCCATTTAAAACACCCACATAACATTATGAGCAACTACATTTACAGTACACATACACCTACAGCCACAACAGAAACTCAGACACAGGAAACCATATCACATTCTACGGATCAGTTCAACATAAGTTTTTCTGAATCAATTAGTTGATGGTTGCTTAATTGATATCTGTGTCCAGCAATGTAAAATATGACTTACATTTGTTGTTTTAGAATTTGGATTCCTTAATTTTCAGAGGTACCTGCAACTTACCACAGGTGAGATAAATTACACATAAACGAGAATCACTTGTCTAGAACCAAATTAATTTGAATTTGGAATAATTTAGTCCAGGACAATCTTTTTTTGGGTTATTGGTCCTGTGCAGTTGTAAATCAAACGAATACAAGTGTGAACACCCAGTCATATAAAAAAATAAATATGTATTTTAGAAGAAATAGTGAATCGTGCAACTGTGTCAATATATTTGACTACAAATGTATGCGTCTCAAAAGGCACCGTATTCCCTATATGGTGCCTCATGGGCCCTGGTCAAAAGTAGGGCACTATATATGGACTAAGGTATCATTTGGGATGCAGACTAAGACTCCAGCACTAGAGGCAGTAAGCAGCTAGAGAGGACCTCTCAACCCACTCACAAAAGGTTTTGGCTATGTCTGAAATGGCACCAAATTCCCTCTATAGAGCACTACTTTTAACCAGAGCCATATACAGTGCATTCGGAAAGTATTCAGACCCCTTCCCTTTTTCAACATTTTGTTACGTTACAGCCTTATTCAAAAATTGATCAAATAAAATCCTCATCAATCTACACACAATAACCCATAATGACTAAGTGAAAAGAGGTTTGTAGAATCTTTTGCAAATGTATTAAAAAATAAAAAACATAAATACCTTATTTACATAAGTATTCAGACCCTTTACTATGAGACTCAAAATTGAGCTCAGGTGCATCCTGTTTCCATTGATCATCCTTGAGATGTTTCTACAACTTGATTGGAGTCCACCTGTGGTAAATTCAATTGATTGGACATGATTTGGAAAGGCACACACCTGTCTATATAAGATCCCACAGTTGACTGTCATGTGCGTTTAAGGACGGGTCAGACCAAGGCGCAGCGTGAAATGCATACATGTTTATTATAAAGATAAACACACGAACAAAAACAACGTAACGTCCTCAGGCTAAACACAATAAAAGCCTCTACACGGAAAAAGATCCCACAACCCATAATTGCCAATAGTATGATCCCCAATCAGAGACAACGAGCGACAGCTGCCTCTGATTGGGAATCACACCCGGCCAAACATATAACTAAAAAACATAGATCACAAACATAGAAAATACAACATAGAATATCCACACCCTGACTCAACATACAAGAGTCCCATGAGTCAGGGCGTGACATTGACAGTGCATGTCAGAGCAAAAACCAAGCAATGAGGTCGAAGGAATTGTCCGTAGAGCTCCGAGACAGGATTGTGTCAAGGCACAGATCTGGGGAAGGGTACCAAAAAATGTCTGCAGCATTGAAGGTCCCCAAGAACACAGTGGCCTCCATCATTCTTAAATGGAATAAGTTTGGAACCACCAAGACTCTTCCTAGAGCTGGCCACCCGGCCAAACTGAGCAATCGGGGGAGAAGGGCCTTGGTCAGGGAGGTGGCCAAGAACCTGATAGTCACTGACAGAGCTCCAGAGTTCCTCTGTGGAGATGGCAGAACCTTCCAGAAGGAAGGCCTTTATGGTTAGTGGCCAGACGGAAGCCACTCCTCAGTAAAAGGCACATGACAGCCAGCTTGAAGTTTGCCAAACAGCACCTAAAGGACTCTCAGACCTGATGAAACCAAGATTGAACTCTTTGGCCTGAATGCCAAGCGTCACATCTGGAGGAAACCTGGCACATGGTGGTGAAGCATGGTGGTGGCAGGATCATGCTGTGGGGATGTTTTTCAGAAGCAGGGACTGGGAGACTAGTCAGGATTGAGGGAAAGATGAACGGAGCAAAGTACAGAGAGATCCTTGATGAGCACTCAGGACCTCAGACTGGGGCGAAGGTTCACCTTCCAACAGGACAACGACCCTAAGCACACAGCCAAGACAACACAGGAGTGGCTTTGGGACAAGTCTCTGAATGTCCTTGAGTGGCCCAGCCAGAGCCCAGACTTCAACTTGATCGAACATCTCTGGAGAGACCTGAAAATAGCTGTGCAGCGACACTTCCCATCCAACCTGACAAAGTTGGAGATGATCTGCAGAGAAGAATGGGAGAAACTCCCCAAATACAGGTGTGCCATGCTTGTAGTGTCATACCCAAGAAGACTTGAGGCTGTAATCGCTGACAAAGGTGCTTCAACAAAATACTGAGTAAAGGGTCTGAATACTTATGTGAAATTAACCAAATTTTCTAAAAACCTGTTTTTGCTTGGTCATTAAGGGGTATTGCGTGTAGACTGATAAAAAACAAAAAAAAAATGTAATCAATTTAAGAATAAGGCTGTAACGTAACAAAATGAGGAAAAAGTCAAGGGGTCTGAATACTTTCCGAATGCACTGTAGGCCCTGTTCAAAATCAAGGCACCCTATTTCCTAAATATTGAACTACTTTTGACCAGAGCCCTATGTGCCCTGGTCAAAAGTAGTGCACTAATAGAGAATAGGATGCCATTTTGGACTCAGCCCATGTGTAACCCAATCAGCATAATGAGTACGGCAGGATAGCAGTAGGACCTTACCTTGGGCTCCTTGCTCGGCGCCTCATCTTTGATGCCTGGTATTATTTTAAACGTAATGGCCCCTTGGGACTGGGACTGAAACACAGACAGGAGATAGACAGATAGAGAGAGAGAAAGAGAGAGAGGGAGAGGGAGAAAGAGAAAGACAGAGAAAGAAACAGAGAGCGAGAGATAGAGAGAGAGTGCGAGAGAGAGAGAGAGAGAGAGAGAGAGAGAGAGAGAGAGAGAGAGAGAGAGAGAGAGAGAGAGAGAGAGAAAATAAAGACTCCAGTTTCATTGCAAATAACTCAAAACCCAACTAGCCTAATCCAATGAGAGAGCTTTAATATGAAGAGCTGTTTTATTTTTCAACAATAGAGGATAGGATGACTGTTGAGAGTGGAACAGAGGGAAGAGGAGAGCCAAGAGGATTCTGGTCCTGATTCCTGAAGCCACTGCTTTTAACAGTCTACCAGTTCCAAACGATCTTTCTCTTTCCTCTCCAGCTCCATATCCCCAGAGCTGATCTGAGGACTGTGGCAGTGTGTGTGTGTGTGTGTGTCTGTGTGTGTTTAGAGGGACTACAAAGACCCCTACAGGAACCCCCTCCCTGCCTGTCTCTTCCAGGGGGAGTATGTGGCCCAACATGTCCCAAACAGAGGCCTGCTCCTGGGCCTGCTGGTACAGAAGCGGTGGCCAGAGTTTATCCTAGCCATTAACACATAGAGGAATCAGTGAGGATGAGTTAGGAGGAGAGAGTCCTGCCACTACAAACAAGGCTGTACATTTATATAGCCATGTGGCCAAAACACAACTATAAACAGCAGGTCAATGATAACACACACACACCAGAATGCGGAGGATTTCATCAGGCTTCTTGTCATCCACAGGAATCCCGTTCACTTCCCTCAGCTCGTCCCCTACATGGATCAGACCTGGAATAGGGACAAGACAGGGGAGAGTGAGAGAGAGACCCATATTTATGTTTAGTTATTTTCCCTTTTGTAACTATTTGCACATTGTTATAACACTGTACATAGCCATAATATTCCTCTGAAATGTTTGTGAGTGTAATGTTTACTGTTCATTTTGACTGTTTATTTCACTTCTGTGCATACATACACAGCTATACACACTAGCAAATACTGGCGTACCTAATGTAAATCCTTTTGAAGTTAATACCAGGCTAAACAATACATAAGAATTAAACTGAGTATAATGTATGTGTGAGGTTGTATTGCTTTAGTCGCACACACAGCTCGGGGGGTTGTTCTCTGATCTCCAGCAGTGTGTGGCTCTCCTTCATGGTGGTATTAGTGATTATTTGGCTTGGCAAATCACCCCTACATATCAATTTCACACTGTGAGATCCCTACAGGGCATGAATACACTTTACATTACACACTGACTACAGGGGGCACAACAGAGAGAGAGAGAGAGAGAGAGAGAGAGAGAGAGAGAGAGAGAGAGCGAGAGAGAGAGAGAGAGAGAGAGAGAGAGAGAGAGAGAGAGAGAGAGAGAGAGAGAGAGAGAGAGAGAGAGAGAGACAACAACAACAACAACACAATTAGACCCAACCAAATCATGAGAAAACAAAAAGAGAATTACTTGACACATTGGAAAGAACAAACAAATAAACATAGCAAACTAGAATGCTATTTGGCCCTAAACAGAGAGTACACAGTGGCAGAATACCTGAACACTGTGACTGACCCAAACTTAAGGAAAGCTTTGACTATGTACAGACTCAGTGAGCATAGCCTTGCTATTGAGAAAGGCCGCCGTAGGCAGACCTGGCTCTCAAGAGAAGACAGGCTATGTGCACACTGCCCACAAAATGAGGTGGAAACTGAGCTGCACTTCCTAACCTCCTGCCAAATGTATGACCATATTAGAGACACATATTTCCCTCAGATTACAGCGATCCACAAAGAATTCGAAAACAAACCCAATTTTGATAAACTCCCTTATCTACTGGGTGAAAAACCACAGTGTGCCATCACAGCTGCAAGATTTGTGACCTGTTGCCACAAGAAAAGGGCAACCAGTGAAGAACAAACACCATTGTAAATACAACCCATATTTATGTTTATTTATTTTCCCAATTGTACTTTAACTATTTGCACATTGTTACAACACTGTATATATACATAATATGACATTTGAAATGTCTTTATTCTTTTGAAACTTCTGAGTGTAATGTTTACTGTTAATATTTATTGTTTATTTCACTTTTGTTTACTATCTACTTCACTTGCTTTGGCAATGTTAACACACGTTTCCCATGCCAATAAAGCCCTTAAATTGAAATTGAATTGAATTGAATTGAATTGAATTGAGAGAGAGAGAGAGAGAGAGAGAGAGAGAGAGAGAGAGAGAGAGAGAGAGAGAGAGAGAGAGAGAGAGAGAGAGAGAGAGAGAGAGAGAGAGAGAGAGAGAGAGAGAGAGGGTGGGTGGAGAGACAGGGAGTGAGAGTTGAGAGAAAGAGAGACAAAGAAGAAGAGAGAAAACGTACCACTTCTGTCTGCTGCTCCACCTCTCATGATCCTGGCAACAAGGATGGCTCCTGTGTGCTCATCACATTTTATTGTGGCTCCCTGTGTTACACACACACACACACACACACACAGTAATTTTAAAAAAAATTGATAGATGAAGTATTATATGATGTTACACGTGTACCACTAAAAAGAAATTCCATCATCAACATCCAACAAACATTTTCTGGTCAACCATCTCTTCTAACATGATACGGTTTCCAACCTCAACCCCACTTCAATCTACCACACTGAGGTGAATCTCATCACTGGTTGACATGAATGCCATAGCACAGGCTGTACAGTACAGCTAGCCATTTTCAGTCCAAATCTTTCATGGAATAGACATCCATCTTGGGCCCCTGTCTGTCTGGACTAGCCCCTGACTGAGAGAGAGGTGATTGTGGGTTCGATTCCCACGGGGGGCCAGTATGAAAAAATATATAAATAATAATAATGTATGCACTCACTAACTGTAAGTCGCTCTGGATAAGAGCGTCTGCTAAATGACTAAAATGTAAATGTAAAAATGTAATCCCCCAGAAGGTAGCTAGCCCTTAGCCCTTTACGCAGCAGCAGCAGGCATTCATCCAGACACTCTCTCTCCCTCTCTGTAGCAACACGCATGCCCCGCCAACCTGAGGATCTGTCTTTTTCAGCCATCTATTTCCTGTGTTTGAGGGGTGCAAAATCCACTTGTAACTTAAATCTCGCTGAATTGATTGCTTTCATTTTACTCCTGCGACTCTTTCATACTCTTGCTTGTGCCTGTCGATTTTTTCCCGTTAACGTTACGACTGCGGAAATGTTTGTAATGACCTGTCAAACACACCCCGGTAAAGGCTGAAATGGGCTCAATGGAATACATAGTCTTTCCATTGCATCTATAACAACGCTTCGTCAGGGATTTAACGCATCATCTCGACACTTATATCACAAGAAAGATCATAAATATTACTTTATTTTAATGGGTGTTCATTTTTTGTGGAATTGAGTCATAATTTAATACAGTTGAAATGTTTACAAATTAGATGCGCTGAAATGAAAGGAACTTCCGAAAATGAACACTCAGATTATAGTGATATTATGTCTGATCTCGCAAACAATGTAAAGTATGTATAGATAGGTGTAATCAGAGCCAAGCATGTTGATTTCTATTCAAAAGGTTATCCTGCTATTGACACACTTGTTGAATTATGCAACAGAACATGACAACAACAGTAATTAATGATGCAGGCTAAGTCTAGACAGCGCAGGTGAGTGCAGGTTGGCCTAAACAGAGCAAGTATTAGACTTTGTTAATCTATTCATATTTGCAAATACACCCAGTGTATTTATGCAAATGAGGCACCTATAATTGTCTTTATTTTAACACAAAGTTTTTAAAAAATACCTGATATCATAAAAAAAATTGTGCATTCTAAGAAAAGAAAAGTGAAAATGGACAATAAATTGAATACCTGAATTCACACCAAAATCCCTGTCCGTGCCAGTAAAATGTTATATGTGCTATAATTCAGTCAATATTTGATGGATTAAAAAAAATCGAAAGTTTGGAGTATCCATTGTCCAACTGTTGCATTTATTAGAATTGTTTTTCAAACCTTTTAACAATTTTGATGACCATTGCCTTTCTCTCTCTCTTACTCTCTCTCTCTCCAGACACCCTGTTTTCAGTGTTGTCTTTACCTCATAGCTGAGTTTCCTTTTCCATTTCAACTGACAGTGTTCAGTTCAGCTAGTGATGTGTTTACCAGGGCTTCTCTCTCTCCTCGCTCTCTCACTCTTTAGCCATGCTGAGACAAAACAACATATCGGCAGAGCGCCGGATGGCAGTTGGACGGTGGCAGACAGCGAGACGAGAGACGGCGAAACGTTTCGAATCCGAGCACAGCATTGAGTGTCATCACCGCCATCACCATCGCTTCGCCATCCGACCGGACCGAGCCAAGCCAGACGGGTAACGGGTCCGCAGACGTGTAGTCTAGACACATAGTTTGTTGCGAAACAGAAACATGTCATCCCTCTCTTTCTTCCTCTCTCTCCTACCTGTTATTCACATCATCTTTATGACTGTTATTGTTTCTGTAAAGGAAGAGCCTTCTCACTTCTTCACTGTGTGGATGTGCTCTATTTCAATCTGTCTAACTGTCTAACCAACTGCCATTTATTGTAACCTACTGCCACTAGGGCCTAGCCAGGAACACTCAGCGACAACTAGCCTACGTCAATGATGAGTCGATGGTCCACCACAATTATTTATTGTTTGTTTTTCCTGGGTCTACCTACCTACAGTACATCCACAGGCCCAATGTGACAGATCACAGGGTAGGAAGGTTTCAGAGACCCTGTGTGCCTTGCCTCCCAAATAGAGCCCTATTACTTTTGACCAGGGCCCACCCATATGACTCATAGGTCAAAAGTAGTGCACTATATATGAAATAGGGTGCCATTTGGGATGCAGACTCTGCCTTTTCTTAACTTCTCCAGGACCAGAAAGATCCTCTGGTTTCTACCACTTTATCACGACTGTAAATTACCATGTCACCATCATTGTTTTCGTGACCTGTTCCTTCCTAATGGGTTTTCTCCTCTAATAATAATTTCCTCAAGGTCTTTTCCTCTGTGTGATGTTGAGTTACGAAAAAGAGATGGCGGTTGGTCCTGATGGAAAGAGCAGAGGCGTTTGACGTCGGGATAAGACACTCCCTGGGCTAGAGATCTTCACAGCTTTTCCACTTAATCAAATAATTGGGTCAATTATGGTAACTGGAGAGGTTTCGGTAGGAGGGGTGGAGAGAGGGCAGCACACTGTAAGACCCTGGTGTCAAGGTCGTGGCTAACCCCTCTCTGTGACTATAAGCAGCTGGAACATTAAGTAATAGAGAGAGAGAGAGGAGAGAGAGCGAGAGCGAGAGGGCGAGACAGAGGGGGAGGGAGAGAGGGAGAGAGAGAGCGAGAAGGGGGGGCGAGACAGGAGAGAAAGGGGGGTAAAGGAGAGAAAGAGAGAGAGAGAGAGAGAGAGAGAGAGAGAGAGAGAGAGAGAGAGAGAGAGAGAGAGAGAGAGAGAGAGAGAGAGAGAGAGAGAGAGAGAGAGAGAGAGAGAGAGAGAGAGAGAGAGAGAGAGAGAGAGAGAGAGAGAGAGAGAGAGAGAGAGAGAGAGAGAGAGAGGGAGAGGGAGAGAGACAGTATATAGGGCCTGTAATCTTTCAGAGCAGTGTCCAGACATGAGGGGCGTAGGGTTGCAGCTCTCTGCCTTTCATCTAGTGGGGATATTTTTGTTTTTGTCTGTGTGTTGTTGGCTGGGGGCCAGGTTGTGATGTGATGGAAGTTTTTATTAGGTTTCGTTGGTAGGGAGGGAGGCTCGTGGCTGGCTAAAGAGTAAATAAAGAAGTGAGTAAGCTCTATCTGTTCTTTGTCATTACCACTCCTTCCCTAATCGTATGTTACTCTGGACGTCAGACTAGTCTAGTATAGTCAATCCAGAACTGGAACATGACCCACTTCCCTGCAGTGATGGGCCGATCCTTCTTCAGCCCAGAGCTACGCCAAGAGGGAGGGAGAGAGAAAGAGTAAGAGAGAAAGAGCGAGAGAAACAGAGCGAGAGAGCGAGAGAGAAAGAGAGAGTGGGTCAAACAAGTTCTACTTGATTTCATTTTCATTTCATTTGTGTCATTTAGCAGACACTCTTATCCAGAGCGACTTACAAATTGGAAGTGATAAGAGGACAGGTGAGTGCAGCCATCAGCCAAGTCATCAACCAGACTACTGACCATTCCTGGTCGTGTTAAGAGTGACCCACTCGTCACCCCATCCCACAGCAGTCCACACGTCCTCGCCACATCGTTACAGGGCCTCAATGAGCTGTGTGGAAAGGTTGGTACACTTCATTCAATATTCTCCCGGGACAAATTCTGAAATGTATATTTTCTGGAAGCTAACGGACCTGACATGCCTTGGAAGCACAACGAGAGATAGAGGCTCCTTCATGGTACGGAGGGGTATAAAGTTTAAACATTTTGACCCCGTCGTTAACTTGCCCCCCTGCCTCTGTGCCCTGCTGATGCCCTGTGGTTAACTCTCATCAACAGCACTGATGCATAGCTCCTAATGAGCACGGCCATTGCAAATACATAAACAGACCAGGCCAGCTCAGGTCTGCACGCGCACACAAACACGCACGCACACACACACACACACACACACACACACGAGAGCCAATTTCCATACTGTATATTCCAAGACAGACCAGAGATATGACAATTCTAGTCTATCAAAAGCTTTTTCTGCATCTGTTGTTTCTGATGAAGCATTTAAGATTTGTAATAGTTGACCGGAGGTTATCCAAGGATAAATATTTTTTAACAAACCCACACACACACACGCACACACACACACACACACACACGTTGTGCCTTGTCGTGCCTTCTTCACGACTGTGTTGGTGTGTATGGACCATGTTAATTCCTTAGTGATGTGGACACCGAGGAACTTAAAGCTCTCAACCTGCTCCATTGCAGCACCGTCGATGTGGTTGGGGGTGTGCTCGGCCCTCCGTTTCCTGTAGACAACAATCAGCTCCTTTGTCTTGCTGATGGGAAAGGTTGTTGTCCTGGCAACACACTGCCAGGTCACTGACCTCCTCCCTATAGGCTGTCTCATCGTTGTCGGTGATCAGGCCTACCACCGTTGTGTCGTCAGCAAACTTAATGATGGTGTTGGGGTCATGCGTGGCCACGCAGTCGTGGGTGAACAGGGAGTACAGGAGGGGACTAAGCCAGATCCATGAGGGGCCCCCGCGTTGAATGTCTACATGGCGGATGTGCTGTTGCCTACCCTTACCACCTGGGGTTGGCCTGTCAGGAAGTCCAGGATACACTTGTAGAGGGAGGTGTTCAGTCCCAGGGTCCTGAGCTTAGTGGTAAGCTTGGAGGGCACTATGGTGTAGAACGCTGAGCTGTAGTCAATGAACAGCATTCTCACATAGATATCCAGGTGGGAGAGGGCAGTATGGAGTGCAATACAGATCGCTTTATCTGTGGATCTGTTGGGGCGGTATGCGAATCGCGGTATGCGAATTGAAATGGGTCCACGATGTCTGGGATGATGGTGTTGATGTGAGCCATGACCAGCCTTTCAAAGCAGGCTACCTTGGAGTTCTTGGGCACAGGAACTACGGTGGTCTACTTGAAACATGTAGGTATTATAGACAGGGTCAGGGAGAGGTTGAAAATGTAAGTGAAGACACTTGCCAGCTGATCAGCGCATGCTCTGAGTACGTGTCCTGGTAATCCATCTGGCCCCGGGGCCTTGTGAATGTTAACCTGTTTAAAGGACTTACTCACATCGGCTACAGCGAGCGAGATCACACAGTTGTCCAGAACAGCTGGTGCTCTCATGCATGGTTCAGTGTTTTTATTGTATTTTTTTGGGGGGGGGGGTAGATCAGCTTAATATTGCAGATAGACTGTCACTTCCAATCCCCCATGTTTTATATACAGTGGGGAGAACAAGTATTTGATACACTGCCGATTTTGCAGGTTTTCCTACTTACAAAGCATGCAGAGGTCTGTAATTTTTATCATAGGTACACTTCAACTGTGAGAGACGGAATCTAAAACAAAAATCCAGAAAATCACATTGTATGATTTTTAAGTAATTCATTTGCATTTTATTGCATGACATAAATATTTGATATATCAGAAAAGCAGAACTTAATATTTGGTACAGAAACCTTTGTTTGCAATTACAGAGATCATACGTTTCCTGTAAGTCTTGACCAGGTTTGCACACACTGCAGCAGGGATTTTGGCCCACTCCTCCATACAGACCTTCTCCAGATCCTTCAGGTTTCGGGGCTGTTGCTGGGCAATACGGACTTTCAGCTCCCTCCAAATATTTTCTGTTGGGTTCAGGTCTGGAGACTGGCTAGGCCACTCCAGGACCTTGAGATGCTTCTTACGGAGCCACTCCTTAGTTGCCCTGGCTGTGTGTTTCGGGTCGTTGTCATTCTGGAAGACCCAGCCACGACCCATCTTCAATGCTCTTACTGAGGGAAGGAGGTTGTTGGCCAAGATCTCGCGATACATGGCCCCATCCATCCTCCCCTCAATACGGTGCAGTCGTCCTGTCCCCTTTGCAGAAAAGCATCCCCAAAGAATGATGTTTCCACCTCCATTCTTCACGGTTGGGATGGTGTTCTTGGGGTTGTACTCATCCATCTTCTTCCTCCAAACACGGCGAGTGGAGTTTAGACCAAAAAGCTCTATTTTTGTTTCATCAGACCACATGACCATCTCCCATTCCTCCTCTGGATCATCCAGATGGTCATTGGCAAACTTCAGACGGGCCTGGACATGCGCTGGCTTGAGTAGGGGGACCTTGCGTGCGCTGCAGGATTTTAATCCATGACGGCGTAGTGTGTTACTAATGGTTTTCTTTGAGACTGTGGTCCCAGCTCTCTTCAGGTCATTGACCAGGTCCTGCTGTGTAGTTCTGGGCTGATCCCTCACCTTCCTCATGATCATTGATGCCCCACGAGGTGAGATCTTGCATGGAGCCCCAGACCGAGGGTGATTGACCGTCATCTTGAACTTCTTCCATTTTCTAATAATTGCGCCAACAGTTGTTGCCTTCTCACCAAGCTGCTTGCCTATTGTCCTGTAGCCCATCCCAGCCTTGTGCAGGTCTACAATTTTATCCCTGATGTCCTTACACAGCTCTCTGGTCTTGGCTATTGTGGAGAGGTTGGAGTCTGTTTGATTGAGTGTGTGGACAGGTGTCTTTTATACAGGTAACAAGTTCAAACAGGTGCAGTTAATACAGGTAATGAGTGGAGAACAGGAGGGCTTCTTAAAGAAAAACTAAAAGGTCTGTGAGATCTGGAATTCTTACTGGTTGGTAGGTGATCAAATACTTATGTCATGCAATAAAATGCAAATTAATTACTTAAAAATCATACAATGTGATTTTCTGGATTTTTGTTTTAGATTCCGTCTCTCACAGTTGAAGTGTACCTATGATAAAAATTACAGACCTCTGCATGCTTTGTAAGTAGGAAAACCTGCAAAATCGGCAGTGTATCAAATACTTGTTCTCCCCACTGTATATATATACTCCCCTTTATTCCTTTTCAACCCCGCCATCCTTTCCCTACTTGGGGTAAATTAGTGAACAACAATGCCCAGGCCTCTACTTCCAGCCTATACTTACTATCTACACCTTATGGACACAGTCAATTTTACAATAATTCTATTTTATTTGTTTTTGCTCCTGAACGTCTTCTACTCTCAACCTCTCCGATCATTTTCATGATGTCCATCCGGTTTGCTTCTATATGCCATATCTACAGTGGGGAAAAAAAGTATTTAGTCAGCCACCAATTGTGCAAATTCTCCCACTTAAAAATATGAGAGAGGCCTGTAATTTTCATCATAGGTACACGTCAACTATGACAGACAAAATGAGAAAGAAATTCCAGAAAATCACATTGTATGATTTTTTATGAATTTATTTGCAAATTATGGTGGAAATTAAGTATTTGGTCAATAACAAAAGTTTCTCAATACTTTGTTATATACCCTTTGTTGGCAATGACACAGGTCAAACGTGTTCTGTAAGTCTTCACAAGGTTTTCACACACTGTTGCTGGTATTTTGGCCCATTCCTCCATGCAGATCTCCTCTAGAGCAGTGATGTTTTGGGGCTGTCGCTGGGCAACACGGACTTTCAACTCCCTCCAAAGATGTTCTATGGGGTTGAGATCTGGAGACTGGCTAGGCCACTCCAGGACCTTGAAATGCTTCTTACGAAGCCACTCCTTCGTTGCCCGGGCGGTGTGTTTGGGATCATTGTCATGCTGAAAGACCCAGCCACGTTTCATCTTCAATGCCCTTGCTGATGGAAGGAGGTTTTCACTCAAAATCTCACGATACATGGCCCCCTTCATTCTTTCCTTTACACGGATCAGTCGTCCTGGTCCCTTTGCAGAAAAACAGCCCCAAAGCATGATGTTTCCACCCCCATGCTTCACAGTAGGTATGGTGTTCTTTGGATGCAACTCTGCATTCTTTGTCCTCCAAACACGACGAGTTGAGTTTTTACCAAAAAGTTATATTTTGGTTTCATCTGACCATATGACATTCTCCCAATCCTCTTCTGGATCATCCAAATGCACTCTAGCAAACTTCATACGGGCCTGGACATGTACTGGCTTAAGCAGGGGGACACGTCTTGCACTGCAGGATTTGAGTCCCTGGCGGCGTAGTGTGTTACTGATGGTAGGCTTTGTTACTTTGGTCCCAGCTCTCTGCAGGTCATTCACTAGGTCCCCCACGGGGTGAGATCTTGCGTGGAGCCCCAGATCGAGGGAAATTATCAGTGGTCTTGTATGTCTTCCATTTCCTAATAATTGTTCCCACAGTTGATTTCTTCAAACCAAGCTGCTTACCTATTGCAGATTCAGTCTTCCCAGCCTGGTGCAGGTCTACAATTTTGTTTCTGGTGTCCTTTGACAGCTCTTTGGTCTTGGCCATAGTGGAGTTTGGAGTGTGACTGTTTGAGGTTGTGGACAGGTGTCTTTTATACTGATAACAAGTTCAAACAGGTGCCATTAATACAGGTAACGAGTGGAGGACAGAGGAGCCTCTTAAAGAAGAAGTTACAGGTCTGTGAGAGCCAGAAATCGTGCTTGTTTGTAGGTGACCAAATACTTATTTTCCACCATAATTTGCAAATGAATTCATTAAAAATCCTACAATGTGATTTTCTGGAGAAAAAAATTCTCAATTTGTCTGTCATAGTTGACGTGTACCTATGATGAAAATTACAGGCCACTCTCATCTTTTTAAGTGGGAGAACTTGCACAATTGGTGGCTGACTAAATACTTTTTTTCCCCACTGTATATACTTATTATGGACACAGTATGCTTACATTATTAGTTATCTTGTTATTTGTTATTAGTCCCATCCTTCAACTCCATTCAATATGGTTCAGTGTTGCTTGCCTCGAAACGAGCGTAAAAGGCATTTAGCTCGTCTGGTAGGCTCGCATCACTGGGCAGCTCGCGGCTGGGTTTCCTTTTGCAATCCATGATAGTTTACAACCCCTGCCACATCCGATAAGCGTCAGAGCCAGCGTAGTAGGATTCGATCTTAGTCTTGTATTGACGCTTTGTCTGTTTGATGGCTCGTCAGAGGTCGTAGCGGGATTTCTGTTAAGCGTCTGGATTAGTGTCCCGCTCCTTGAAAGCGGCAGCTATTAGCCTTTAGCTCAGTGAGGATGTTGCCTGTAATTACATTTACATTTACGTCATTTAGCAGACGCTCTTATCCAGAGCGACTTACAAATTGGTGCATTCACCTTATAGCCAGTGGGATAACCACTTTACAATCTGTTATTTTAATTTTTTTTCTTTCTTTTGGGTGGGGTAAGGGGGGATAGAATGATTACTTTATCCTATCCCAGGTATTCCTTAAAGAGGTGGGTTTTCAAGTGTCTCCGGAAGGTGGTGAGTGACTCCGCTGTTCTGGCGTCGTGAGGGAGCTTGTTCCACCATTGGGGTGCCAGAGCAGCGAACAGTTTTGACTGGGCTGAGCGGGAACTGTGCTTCCGCAGAGGTAGGGGGGCCAGCAGGCCAGAGGTGGATGAACGCAATGCCCTCGTTTGGGTGTAGGGACTGATCAGAGCCTGAAGGTACGGAGGTGCCGTTCCCCTCACAGCTCCGTAGGCAAGCACCATGGTCTTGTAGCAGATGCGAGCTTCAACTGGAAGCCAGTGGAGTGTGCGGAGGAGCGGGGTGACGTGAGAGAACTTGGGAAGGTTGAACACCAGATGGGCTGAGGCATTCTGGATGAGTTGTAGGGGTTTAATGGCACAGGCAGGGAGCCCAGCCAACAGCGAGTTGCAGTAATCCAGACGGGAGATAACAAGTGCCTGGATTAGGACCTGTGCCGCTTCCTGTGTAAGGCAGGGTCGTACTCTCCGAATGTTGTAGAGCATGAACCTACAGGATCGGGTCACCGCCTTGATGTTAGCGGAGAACGACAGGGTGATGTCCAGGGTCACGCCAAGGCTCTTCGCACTCTGGGAGGAGGACACAACGGAGTTGTCAACCGTGATGGCGAGATCATGGAACGGGCAGTCCTTCCCCATGAGGAAGAGCAGCTCCGTCTTGCCGAGGTTCAGCTTGAGGTGGTGATCCGTCATCCACACTGATATGTCTGCCAGACATGCAGAGATGCGATTCGCCACCTGGTTATCAGAAGGGGGAAAGGAGAAGATTAGTTGTGTGTCGTCTGCGTAGCAATGATAGGAGAGGCCATGTGAGGATATGACAGAGCCAAGTGACTTGGTGTATAGCGAGAATAGGAGAGGGCCTAGAACTGAGCCCTGGGGGACACCAGTGGTGAGAGCACGTGGTGCGGAGACAGATTCTCGCCACGGCACTTGGTAGGAGCGACCGGTCAGGTAGGACGCAATCCAAGAGTGAGCCGCGCCGGAGATGCCCAACTCGGAGAGGGTGGAGAGGAGGATCTGATGGTTCACAGTATCAAAGGCAGCAGACAGGTCTAGAAGGACAACAGCAGAGGAGAGAGAGTTAGCTTTAGCAGTGCGGAGAGCCTCCGTGACACAGAGAAGAGCAGTCTCAGTTGAATGACCAGTCTTGAAACCTGACTGGTTTGGATCAAGAAGGTCATTCTGAGAGAGATAGCAAGAGAGTTGGCTAAAGACGGGACGCTCAAGAGTTTTGGAGAGAAAAGAAAGAAGGGATACTGGTCTGTAGTTGTTGACATTGAGGGATCGAGTGTTGTTTTTTTTAGATGGGGTGCAACTCTCGCTCTCTTTAAGACGGAAGGGACATAGCCAGCGGTGAAGGATGAGTTGATGAGCGAAGTGAGGTAAGGGAGAAGGTCACCGGAGATGGTCTGGAGAAGAGAGGAGGGGATAGGGTCAAGCGGGCAGGTTGTTGGGCGGCCGGCCGTCACAAGTCGCAAGATTTCATCTGGAGAAAGAGGGGAGAAAGAAGTCAAAGCATAGGGTAGGGCAGTGACCAGCAGTGTCATTTGACTTAACAAACGAGGATCGGATGTCGTCAACCTTCTTTTCAAAATGGTTGACGAAGTCATCCACAGAGAGGGAGGGGGGGGATTCAGCATGGAGGAGAAGGTGGCAAAGAGCTTCCTAGGGTTAGAGGCAGATGCTTGGAATTTAGAGTGGTAGAAAGTGGCTTTAGCAGCAGAAACAGATGAAGAAAATGTAGAGAGGAGGGAGTGAAAAGATGCCAGGTCCGCAGGGAGTCTAGTTTTCCTCCATTTCCGCTCGGCTGCCCGGAGCCCTGTTCTGTTAGCTCGCAATGAGTCGTCAAGCCACGGAGCAGGAGGGGAGGACCGAGCCGGCCGGGAGGATAGGGGAAATAGAGAGTCAAAGAATGCAGAAAGGGAGGAGAGGAGGGTTGAGATGATAGGATGGAAGAGGAGAGAGTAGCGGGAGAGAGAGAGCGAAGGTTGCATTACCATCTGAGTAGGGGCAGAGTGAGTAGTGTTGGAGGAGAGCGAGAGAGAAAAGGATACAAAGTAGTGGTCGGAGACATGGAGGGGAGTTGCAGTGAGATTAGTAGAAGAACAGCATCTAGTAAAGATGAGGTCAAGCGTATTGCCTGCCTTGTGAGTAGGGGGGGACGGTGAGAGGGTGAGGTCAAAAGAGGAGAGGAGTGGAAAGAAGGAGGCAGAGAGAAATGAGTCAAAGGTAGACGTAGGGAGGTTGAAGTCACCCAGAACTGTGAGGGGTGAGCCATCCTCAGGAAAGGAACTTGTCAAGCTCATTGATGAACTCTCCAAGGGAACCTGGAGGGTGATAAATGACAAGGATGTTAAGCTTGAATGGGCTAGTGACTGTGACAGCATGGAATTCAAATGAGGAGACAGATCGGTCAGGGGAAAAAGAGAGAATGTCCACTTGGGAGAGATGAGGATTCCTGTGCCACCACCCCGCTGACCAGATGCTCTCGGGGTATGCGAGAACACATGGTCAGACGAGGAGAGAGCAGTAGGAGTAGCAGTGTTTTCAGTGGTATTCCATGTTTCCATCAGCGCCAAAAAGTCGAGGGACTGGAGGGTGGCATAGGCTGAGATGAACTCTGCCTTGTTGGCCGCAGAACGGCAGTTCCAGAGGCTGCCGGAGACCTGGAACTCCACGTGGGTCGCGCGTGCAGGGACCACCAGGTTAGAGAGGCAGCAGCCACGCGGTGTGAGGCGTTTGTATAGCCTGTGCGGAGAGGAGAGAACAGTGATAGACAGAGGCATAGTTGACAGGCTTCTGGTTGGGTTATGTACGTATGTACAGTCACTGTGTGGTGTACAGTCACTGTGTGGACGACGTCGTCGATGCACTTATTAATGAAGCCTGTGACTGATGTGGTAAACTCCTCAATGTTATTGGATGAATCCCAGAACATATTCCAGTCCGTGCTAGCGAAACAGTCCTGTAGCTTGGCATCCGCTTCATCGGACCACTTCCGCATTGAGCGTGTCACTGGTACTTCCTGTTTGAGTTTTTGCTTGTAAGCAGGAATCAGGAGGATAGAGTTATGGTCAGACTTCCCAAAGAGAGGGCGAGGGAGAGCCTTGTATGCGTTTCTGTGTGTGGAGTAAAGGTGATCAAGAGTTGTCGCTTCTAGTTGCGCAAGTGACATGCTGATAAAAATGAGGTAAAACGGATTTCAGTTTCCCTGCATTAAAATCACCGGCCACGAGAAGCACCGCCTCTGGATGTGCATTTTCTTGTTTGGTTATGGCCCTATACAGCTTGTTGAGTGCAACATGCAAAGTGTTGGTCCCATGTTTCATGAGCTGAAATAAAAGATCCCTGAAATGTTCCATACTCACAAAAAGCTTATTTCTCTCAAAAAGTGTGCACAAATTTGTTAACATCCCTGTTAGTGAGCATTTCTCCTTTGCCAAGATAATCCATCCACCTGACAGGTGTGGCATATTAAGAAGCTGATTAAACAGCATGATCATTACACAGGTGCACCTTGTGCTGGGGACAATAAAAGGCACTCTAAAATGTGCAGTTTTGTCACACAACACAATGCCACAGATGTCTCAAGTTTTGAGGGAGCGTGCAATTGGCATGCTGACTGCAGGAATGTCCACCAGAGCTGTTGCCAGATAATTGAATGTTCATTTCTCTAGCATAAGCTGCCTCCAATGTTGTTTTAGAGAATTTGGCAGTATGTCCAACAGGCCTCACAACCGCAGACCACGTGTAACCACGCCAGCCCAGGACCTCCACATCTGGCTTCTTCACCTGCGGGAGCGTCTAAGATCAGCTATCCGGACAGCTGATTAAACTGAGTATGTCTGTCTGTAATAAAGCCCTTTTGTGGGGAAAAACTAATTCTGATTGGCTGCGCCTGGCTCCCCAGTGGGTGGGCCTTTCTCCCAAGTGGGTGGGCCTATGCTCTCCCAGGCCCACCCATGGCTGCACTCCTGCTCAGTCATGTGAAATCCATAGATTAGGGTCTAATGAATTTATTTCAATTGACTGATTTCCTTATATGAACTGTAACTCTAAAACTGTTGAAATTGTTGCATGTTGCGTTTATATTTTTGTTCAGTATAGTATGGTCTGCAGCTTATCATGAGGTATTCTAACTCAGGCGAGCAAAAACTTGAGACTACCTTAACATTAGCGATCGCACACCAGCTGCTGTTAAAGAGATTCATGCCTCCCCCTTATCCTTACCCTAGGCTGCCGTCTGGTCTAGACAATGTATCAAGAAACCTGCGAGATATATATTATCCATGTCCTTGTTCAGCCAAGACTCAGAAAAACATAGAATATTACAGTTCTTCGGGTACCGTTGATACAATAGTCTTCATCTAGTTTGTTCTCCAGACTTCACATTCACCAACAGAGGGCAATGTCGGTGTATTTGTTTGCCTACGTAATCTTGTCACGATACAGCCTCGCCTGCAGAATGTCCAGAGCTGCCGACTCTTCACAATTCTCCTTTAAGGGTTATGATTGATGTTGGACAATCACAAAGCCTGATGAATGAGCTATGCTAGGCTACTATGCTAGTAATTAGAGGGGGCACCACTTAACCATCAAGCGCCTGGCTAAACCTCGCCATTCTCACGAAATAGGTAGCTCTGCACCGACCAACAGCCAGACAGGACACGAGTGGAGAAGAAAATGGTCTCTCTTTTGTGTGCGTTTTGTTTAGCTCTCCCTCCAAGTTACTGAGGCCTGCCTAAGTTCTGAGTCTTCCGACTTGAAGTCGAGGGCTAAAAATAGGCCTTACTTAAAAGAAGCAAGGAGCAAGCGAGCCTCCCTCCCAAAAATTATATGTTGGAGAAGTTAGCGATGTGGAATCATCCTGGCGGAATCAGCAGCGCTTTTAGCTTTGGGTTCGCCGCTCAATTACTCATCAGTAAGGTGATCCTCAGCCTCTGCTCTTCTCTCCCCCTGATCAGCTCCATATGGGAACCTCTGCTCCGACCACTATTACTATTTCTAACACATAAATGCTTCTGATTGTTATTGTAGGCCCGGCCAAAACTCAATAGCTTAATCTTCGCGGTGTGATGAGAATTGAGGCAATATTCATCCATATCAGACTGTTAGTTATATTCTCTATATTCCGAGTCTCTGTGAGTGGCCGTATAAAAAACACATGCAGAGGGAGACATGGCTGCGGTATTAAGTATGTGATGACAAATGGCTCACACATATTCACTCAAGAAAAAAGAGGAAAGCAAGAGGGGGGTTGGGGACTGAATCTGGATTGCCTCACAGTATATAGGAGGCGAGCGTGCATTTCTGAGAGCAAACGAAAGTCAGGCGATATCTTCCAGGACCTTTCAACACGAAGTGGAGCCATGAAACCTTAGCAGATAGAGCGGGGCAGGGGCCAGGACAGTTAGTACAGCAGTAGGAGAGACCTCAGATCTCTGCTCAGCACACGTCAGGCAGGACCAGGGCCTACACTCTTAGAAAAAAAAGCTGCTATCTAGAACCTAAAAGGGTTCTTTGGCTGCCCCCATAGGATAACCCTTTGAAGAACACATTTAGGTTCCAACTAGATCCCGTTTAAGTTCCATGTAGAACCCTTTACACAGAGGGTTCTACATGGAACCCAAAAGAGTTCTACCTGGGACCAAAAAGGGTTCTCCTATGCGGACAGCTGAAGAACCTTTTTGGAACCCTTTTTTCTAAGAGTGTACTGGCTGGCTTTGTTTTCAGGGGGCTGGTAGCTGGGGACCAGGGCAGAGAGAACCGGGGCCAGGACAGTTACTGCACCAGCAGCTATAGGATCTACAGGGCTGACTGGCCCTTCAGGGGTCTATGGGCTTGGGCTTGGGCTGTGGTAAAGGACTGGGGATTGAGTATAGGGGCTGGGGCCAGGACAGTTAGAGCAGCAGTAGCAGCAGGGGCTGGGGCTCTGGCTGAAACTACAGGAGTGGTGGTGGCTGGGGCTTTAGGAGTCTGGGTGTGTGTGGCCTGGCCATATTGGAGAACCAGAGGCCTGGGTCCAGGGATCCTCTTACCGAGCCCTACACCAAACCTCTAAACCCCCACCCCCCTCAACCTGCCAGCGAAAACAAGCAAGCTTCTCCATTTCACACACAAATCCCTCGGTCCGTAACGACCACTCATAACATTGTCCCGGGAACGGCGTCTGAGCCCGTGGCATTCAACAAACGTTAGTTTTCCTTCCAGATTGAACGAGACAAGAAAAAACAAATGCAAGTGGTCGGGCCGGGGGAGAGAA
The DNA here is from genome assembly GCF_020615455.1 of Coregonus clupeaformis. NCBI lineage: Eukaryota > Metazoa > Chordata > Actinopteri > Salmoniformes > Salmonidae > Coregonus > Coregonus clupeaformis. The sequence goes on from NC_059198.1 coordinate 69,340,749, forward strand.
CGTGTTTTGACATGATGTCACTTAACAGCAAAGTGTAACGGCGACAATAAACTCTCGCTCTGGCCCGGCCGCCCCGGCAAGTCCGCTACCCGCCACCGTGTTGACTGAAGTATTTAGGATATAAATACAAATGTAGTGGAAACCACATGCTGGCACTCTGCTCTCGCCAGATGTTGACCATGGAAAATAGAATCACAATGGAAACAAGGCCTCCTGGACATTAAAACGCAATTAACTCCAATCATATCTTTACGTGTAAAAGTGTGCCATTCAGCCTTACGTCAGACGGATGGCATATCACCCCTATGACATATAGAATCATTCAGAAACAGAGCCAATACGCATTTATGAGGCCTTGCACAGTTCTTCCCATCAAGACATTACACAGCATTGTCTGAAAAACGGAATGAAAGAAAGAAAAGTGGTACTCAGGTACTACTGTAATTAATGTATGTGGTCATGATTGGGGAATCAAGTTCGTAATTCACTTTGGTAGGCCTATATTATAATAAAGTGCAGTAAAGAATTTGTGACTTCTTAGCGTAGTACTCAGCAGATGACAGACCTTACTGTCAGTGAAATGGAGAGAAGCCAGAGAGAGAAAAAGGTACTTTAAGTTTTTATGTTAAACGATTTTTCACCTTCTAGTAGTTCATGCCACAATGACTGCTCCTGTATGTGTGTGTGTGTGTCTGCTGTTTGTTGTCTCACTCTATTCCCGCTGGGTGACCTATTGCATGCCTCTCCACCTGTTTTATTAAATCACTTGTGATTACAACTAATAAAAAGCTACTCAGAGAAACTCAGGATAAAATGTCCTCTTTTATTTCCTTAACCCTGCTCCTGACCTGGGAGTGTTATGAGAAAAAGGAAAATTGTGGGCAATTATCATGATAATTACAGGGGACATTCCAGGGACGAGCTGAGACTGCCAGATACTGTGTGTCGGTGTGTGTTTGTGTGTCCCCTCCTCCTCCTTTCCCTTCCCTTCCCTTCACAGGCTCTTAATGTTAGATAGAGTCATTACACACTGAGAAAACATATTTAGCAGGCCCACCTCAGCATTTCAGACAGGTGTGTGTGTGTTAAGTCTGAACCCAGGTTTCACAGTGTGTGAGAGTCAGCATGTATGCTTATGCTCTATCCCCTAACTGGGCCGGCCCGGGTTGCTACTTATGTCCTGAGGTGTGTGTGTGTGTGTACATGCACACGAGTGTGTGTTTACATTATTGCGTGCATATGTGTCCGTGTGTATGTATACAATGAGAAAGTTGTTGTGTCTCAAGTCTCTCTCTGGGATTGTTTAGTGTTTTCTCCTGAAATGACCTTGCCAAGAAAACAGCACTTTCACATGTCACATCTCATTTCCATAAGTGACCTAGCAAATACAAGGAGCACCGCACAGCGACAGCCAACAATGCACACATTCACCACCCTCAGCCCCGACTCTCGGAATGCCGCACGGAAGGAATGCTGAAGCACGGAACTCAGAACATACTTCGGGGAGAGGAAGCAACTAGAGATTATAAAACAAAGTGGGAAAGTTCTAGAGGCCTGAAACCATCTAGGTGTTTAAGATTGCCGATGATAGGAAATGGTCTCAGAGTGCCTTGAGATCAATATGGGAACGTGGTAATAATGTTTCTGTGATGTGGGGTGTTCTGAGGCTGTGAGTGTGGATCACTCACCATACTGGCATGAGCTTGATCAGATAGAGGCCATCACACATTACAGACACAAACCCAGAGAACTGGCCATGGCCTTTACAGCTAACCTGTGGCGGGTGGTGGGTCTGGGTTTCTTTCAAAGACCCAGCCACCTAATCGCCCCATCAGGGGAGGTAACAATTGGCAAACATTTTAGTAATTTAATAAATTGTGCCAGTGACGGAATTAGGCAGAACTGAAACTACAGAGTGGACAAACACACAAACAACTTTTACAAGTTACACATCTAATAGGCTGCATGTTAAAGAGAGGATGGACACATGCTATACCACCATGGAACCAAATGCTCCAGACGTTTCGAGAACGCTCCATCTTCTTCACAGAGCGCCAAACACCCAGCTCATCCATCAAATGAAAGATGTATGGGTTTTAAAGCACACAACTCTCTGTAAAACACTAACATGTGTCCTGCCTGCCTCCCCTAATCTCATCTGCTGCTCCATTAATCCCACAGAGTGTCGTTACAAACGGCTTGATATCCAAATGCTAATGTAAATAGACAAAAAAGGGAACATCCTCAAATCTTGTTTTAAACGGCTGCAGTGCCATTGTGTACCACTTTCATTGACTACAGTCGAAATTAACACAAGCTTCTCTCAAAATAAATTAGGTATTTATTCGTTGTGCGTCAAAGTTGTGTGTACCACACTCTCCAAGCCTAAAGTTCACAGTCAAGCCAACAGTATTAAGATTCCATTGAGACACAGAGACAGACAGAGAGAGTGATGGGTGGGTATTATCTGATTGATTGATTGTGTTTACGACTCTGAGACAAAAGAAGAGGAGATGAGGCAGGAGGAGCGATCCAACAGCTCTAATGGTGTCAGAATGGTGAAGTGAAGGCTAAAGGAATGCCCTCCTGAAGACCAGATGGAAAAATAATGGTGTTTTTTTTACGTCAATATCTGATTGTGATGCCAGTCATTCTTTAGTTCCTTCTTGGAAGGTCTGGTAGATAGCACTCTAAAACAGTAGGTGTGATCAACACTCCCTCAAAAAATGAACATAGTAGACTCAAAGACAAGTTCAGTATTTCAGGATTCTTAACAAGAAGTCCAGTTGATCCACCAGGCGTCTAGAGTGAGAGTGGGTGGTCACGAGTTGTATTGATTTGGTACAGGGCAGTCGACTGGATGGCATGGCACCGGAAGAGCCAGACACCCACACAGGAGATGATGCCCATGGTATGGAGAGTATTTTCCACGGCACAGTCACACTTAATGTGAAAACCAATCCACAGAGAGAGAGAGAGAAAGAGAGAGAAATAAAGAGAAAGAGAGGAGAAAGGAAAGGAAAGGAAAGTGACAATGATCCTGTCAGGTTCCTGGCCGGGTGTTTTGACAGCTCCTAATGATGCTTAACAATCTGGGGATGGATTGTCGGGTGTCTGGGGGTCTGGACGGACGTCTGGGCGGAGTGAGGTGCATGATGGAAATGGCTGTATCCCAAATGGCACCCTGATTCCCATTTATCATACTTATTTTCCCAGGGCCCTGGGGTTTGGTTCTGGTCAAAAGTAATGCACTATAGGGAATAGGGTGCCATTTGGGATACAACCAATGTGGCAAGGTGGTCGACCAGTGTCTTTTCCCAGTCTTTAAAAAAAGGGAAAAACTGATGCACACAAAGAAAAGGACAACAGATAGAAAGAAGAGATGGACAGACCGTCAGAAAGACAGACAGACAGACAGACACAAAATGTAGAGAAAGATATAGTGCTGTAGAGATGAAGGGATCAAGAAGACAATGGCACAGAGAGAGCAGTGGAGGAGAGTGAGCCATAAAAAACATAAAACAGCAGGGAAAACACAGCAAGCATTTACATCTGCATCATCACAGGGTTTAAAAACAGCCAAATGAGAGGAGCAGGACACATCAACCACAGCCTTTGCTTGAGTCCCAAATGACACCATATTCTCTATATAGTGCACTACATTTGAACAGGCTCTGGTCAAAGTTAATTGGTGCCATTTGGGACAGCCCTGGATTCTCCCTAATGTTTTCAGATTATCCAACGGTCAGACCTGATGCCTGCGGTATCTCTGTTGATTCATTTTTTACTCCTTAACAACATTTTTTTTTTAAATATATTTTCTTTTCAAAGATGCTGGATGAAGATAGTGTGGTGAGGCGTGTGTGTCTCTCTCTCACTCGGCTCCTTAGGCTCCTGGCTCTGGGAGGTTGAATTGTGTAACACCAGTGCTTCTCTCCCATCCTGGCAACTCCTGCTGTTGTCTACAGCGCTTATATTAGGCAGTCTGTACTCAGCCTCTATCACCAGAAGGCCTATGGGCCCTGGTAAAAAGTAATGCACTTTATAGGGAATAGGGTGCCATTTGGGACGTAGACACAATATCCCAGTACTCAGGGGAGACTGAAGTTGGTCTTGACGCAACTCTTGCGTTCGTTCCACTCAAATGTAGTTTTGGGTAACCTTATCCAAAATAACACATTCTTCCAATAAAGAAAAACGGCTGGCCTTATTGTTTATGCCTCTCTCTATTCAAACCCAATTATTTCATTGTCCCGACATTGGACCTAATAAAACAAAATATTTGGGTTACAGCGGGTGCCAAAGTATGGACTGAGGGGGGGAACAGAAAAAAGTCCCCTGAAAAGAAAGATGGGAGTTTTTATGGTATGAAGTCACGGTCTGAAAAATGATAGCAATTAAATCAGAGCTACCGAATACAATCCACTCAGCTAATCACAATTAAGTTAATGGATGAGTCACCAAGAAAGGCCTCAGCATGCTAACTATGATACAGTCCCCTGAAGACAGAGCCAAAACATGCAAAGAGAGAGAGAGAGAGAGAGAGAGAGAGAGAGAGAGAGAGAGAGAGAGAGAGAGAGAGAGAGAGAGAGAGAGAGAGAGAGAGAGAGAGAGAGAGAGAGAGAGAGAGAGAGAGAGAGAGAGAGGAAATAAATTACCTCAATACTGTATAGTATGACCAGCCGTATATGATGTCAAGTGTGAGAATTTCAGGCTGATTATGTCAAATTGCAAGTTAAAAGGCACACCCAGGCCTCCCGAATGGCGCAGCGGTCTAAGGTGCTTGAGGCATCACTACAGACCCGGGTTCGATCCCAAGCTGTGTCACAGCTGGCCGTGACCGGGAGACCCATGAGGCGGCACACAATTGGCCCAGCGTCGTTCGGGTTAGGGGAGGGTTTGGCCGGCTGGGATTTCCTTGTCCCATCGTGTTCTAGAGACTCCTCGTGGCGGGCCGGGCGCCTGCAAGCTGACTTAGGTCGCCTAACTGGACGGTGTTTCTTCTGACACATTGGTGTGGCTGGCTTCCGGGTTAAGTGAGCAGTGCGGCTTGGCAGGGTAATGTTTTGGAGGACGCATGGCTCTCTCCTGAGTCCGTAGGGGAGTTGCAGCGCTGGGACAAGACTGTAACTACCAATTGGGGAGAAAAAGGTGTAAAAGTACTTAAATAAATATAAATTTGGTGTAGAATGAAGACCCTACACAATTTGGGGCCTTTATTGGCAGAAATGCTCAAATTTCAGCATGGCCGCTACACTATTGCCTTAATGGTTTCACTCCTCATTGGCTGACATAGCCAAGAGATAAAAGGTCAAATCACTCAAAGTGGGATCCTCCTCTTCCCAAACCTTATGTCTGAATGATCGTTTTCTGTTATTTGATTTAATTTCAATACAGGTCTATCTGAAATAAAGCATTTTTCAGTTAGGGTTGCAGGTACAGTAATGATGATGCCATATAGATATTGTAATATTTGGATTGGATATCTTACAAAGTAATTACAGTTATTTCCTCATTGCAAAGCTATGGGTTATTATAAGTTACCCAGCCCTGGTTGTGGTTGTGGTTGTGGCATGCAGACTATAGACAGACTATGGCCACAGTGCTCTCTCTAGTCTAAAGTCAGTTAGTGAGTCACCCAGAGTAGTGAACAAGAGTGGTCAACCAACCCACACCGTTCTCTCACAGTACTGCTGCTGCAGGGGAGTGAGGGCTATCGTGTGAAGGTCTGGCAGGAGCGTGATTACAGAGAGAGGAACACTGGGAAATGAAGGCAGTGGCTCTTTGAGATGGCCCAGAACAGACCGAGACCAGACCCAGACCACAGAGTGGGCAGCATCCCTGAACTGGCTCTCTCATCAGCATAGGTGCTAGGCCCTTCCCTCTCCGCCCGAGTCGCCACCAGCTCGCCTCATGCAAATAGAATCATCACCATAAAACGTTCAGACGTGACATTTCTGGGAGACAAATAGCGGGTGGCCATAATTTGGTCGGAGGCTCCATTGGAATGTATTGTTTTGTTTTCAGTTGCAGGCAGCTAACGAACACAGGAATCCTCCTCCTCTACCACTGCCAAGCCTCAATTAGAGCAGACCACTGAGATTAGAGCCGCAAGTCTACCCCGGGTCCTTCAGGCAGTGAGAGGGCAGCATGACCCGACCATGAGATTAAACCACATTGTGCTGAGGGACGGACGGAGAAGACAGACTCTGAATGGTCAATAGGCTTGGACCCCTTTACATTACATAACTCTGTACAAGTATAACACATTTTATAACACTTCAGTGTTTTGTCAACATCCTTTGACACTATTGTACTGTCAAAATAACAACAACAACACACATTGTAAATGCATGTTTCAGAGTTGACCTCTCAGGATCCAAATACATTCAGAGGAGAAAAACAAGCTGACATGTAGGAGGCTAGTGAAAAATACAACCTGACAATTAAACCTGACTGGGGCCTGTGTGTAAATCACAATATGGTTTCTGAGACGTGACCTTACTTACATCAGCCCTAGTAGTAGTAGTAGTAGTGGGCGGGACTACAGTAGCAGAGCAAAAACAATAAGGAGCTAGAGAACATTCCAGAGCCTGAGGGACTGACTGAGTGAACTGAAAGCCACTTATTACAGTGACCAGCCGGGGGAAGGCTGGAACCCAAAATTACTTTAGGTGTGTTCTGTTCCTCTCCGGTTCCCTGAGGTGTAGTTGGGGGGCGGGCAGGCCCAGAGCCAAAAAAAAGGTCTGAGAAAACCTCAACGGAACCTCAACATAAAGCAAGACCAGCCAGGAAAGGACACCACTGTTATTGTAGCGCACACACACACACAGAGAGAGAGAACAGACCAGATCAAAGAGGGCCATGGCCTCCACACACAACAAAGTGTGGCACTCTGATGACAGAGCGCCAGCCCGGAGGGGGTGGGACAGGAAGAGAACTGTCATGCCAGACAGAACACTGAGGTCAGGACAGTGATGGGGAGGGAGGGAGAGAGAGAGAGAGGGAGGGAGAGAGAAAGAAAGAGATGGTGAGAGTGGTTGAAAGACTGGATGAGAGAGAGAGAGGGATGGAAAGAGAGAGTTGGAAAGACAGGATGAGAGAGAGTGTGAGAAAAAGAGAGGATGCAGAAATAAAGGGTGAGACAAAGAGAGAGAGAGGATACAGAGAGTGAATGAGAGAGAGGATGCAAAGATAGGAGAGGAGGGGGTGAGAGACCAGACACACCAGCTGACCACATAGAGGAGTGGCTGTTCCTAGCAGAGCTTGTGTGTGTGTGTGTGTGTGTGTGTGTGTGTGTGTGTGTGTGTGTGCATTTGTAGCATGTGTGTGCGTGTGAAGCGTGTGTGTATGTGAGAGAGAGCAGAGCAGAGCAGGGCTGACCAGGGGAATGTGTGGTATGTCTCTCAGTGGGGAGAGGAGGAACTGGAGCTGCCATCCAGGAAGTAAAGAATGAGCGTGAGAAAGGGAACCAGGCCAAGACCTTGGTTGCATCCCAAATGGCACCCTATTCCTTTTACAGTGCACTACTTTTAAACAGAGCCTATAGGTCGCTGGTCAAAAGTAGTGCACTATGTAGGGAACAGGGTGCCATTTGGGATGCAGACCATGCTGCTGCTACTGATGTTGTTGTTGAGGTCAGACATCGCCATGTGGACGTGAACTGGGAGCGTGATGAGAGCACGACAAGGGAGGAAACCAAACAGATACTGTTCACGGGCCAGACTGATTTACAAAACAGTACACACAAACACTGTGAGTAACAGTGCAGTGCTACTGGGCAGACAGTTTCAAAGTGTAGGGAACAGGTTCGCCAGACTCCAGGTACAGAGTAGCACCATCCTACATTGAAGAAAACAGGGAACCTGTTGTTGTTGTTGTGAGGGGGACTTATGAGAGGCTCCTTGTTCTTGACCAGCCGTATGATCTTCACTGACTCCTTGTCATTGTGTATGTGTGTGTGTGTGTTGTGAGACTTGGACTTACGAGAGGCTCCTTGTTCTTGACCAGCCGTATGATTTTCACTGACTCCTCGTCATCATCAATGTCATCGGGCAGTGGAGGCAGATCGGGGTCATAACTCTTCTGGGCCACTGTGTCATGGACAGACAGAAGACTCTACGGAGGAGAAGAAGAGAAGGGGGATGAAAGAGGAAAGGAAAGGGGGGGATGAGAGCAGAGTGATAGAGGAGGTGGCAGGTAGCTTAGTGGTTAAGAGCGTTGTGCCAGTAACCGAAAGGTCACTGGTTCTAATCCCCGAGCCGACTAGGTGAAAAATCTGTCGTTGTGCCCTTGAGCAAGGCACTTAACCCTAATTGCTCCTGTAAGTCGCTCTGGATAAGAGCATCTGCTAAATGACTAAAATGTAAAATGTGAGGTAGGTGGAGAGGAAAGAGAAAGAGAGGGGTTAAAATTCACAATTCAAAGCATAGATCCCTATACAGAGACTATGTGCAGTTAACAACAGTACAAACCCATACTACAAAGAACTCTTACAATAACCTGAGGCCCTTTCAACTAGAGAGAGAGAGAGAAAAGGCAGACAGAAACAGTGTCCCGTGTGGCTCAGTTCGTAGAGCATGGTGCTTTCAACGCCAGGGTTGTGGGTTCGATTCCCACTGGGGAACAGTACGGAAATGATGGCACTCACTACCGTAAGTCGCTGACATAGCCGAGGTCAAACCACTCAAAGTGGGATCCTCCTCTTCCCAAACCTTATGTCTGAATGATCGTTTTCTGTTATTTGATTTAATTTCAATACAGGTCTATCTGAAAGAAAGCGTTTTTCAGTTAGGGTTGCAGGTACAGTAATGATGATGTCATACAGATATTGTAATATTTGGATTGGATATCTTACAAAGTGATTATAGTTATTTCCTCATTGCAAAGCTCCAGCACACCTCATGCAAATAGAATCATCAACATCAAACGTTCAGACGTGACATTTCTGGGAGGTTGTGGGTTCGAATCCCACGGGGGACCAGTACGAAAATGTATGCACTCACTACTGTAAGAAGGTCTGGATAAGAGTGTCTGCTAAATTACAAAAATGTAAATGTAAACAGAGAGGGGAGGAACAAACTCCTCTGATGGTTGTGAATGGCTGTGCCTGCTGCCTGCCTCAAGTACCTGTTGATGGATTTGATTTCGTTAAGGTCCTATTATTCTAGCTACATGTGTTAATTGCCATTAAGGCTCATCGTCGGACTCATAGATCTTCCTGAATAAAAGGAGGTTAATGCCGCTATGAATCATTGGGGATGTTGAGGTAGACAGAGAAATGAAGGACCCTCCCCTGGCAACAGCTTTGAGTTTCCAGAGAGAGAGTGTGTGTGTTGGGACGGGTCCCATGGGAGCGCTAGCAAGCTGATGTTCAGCGACCGACAGAGCGATGAGCAAAGTAATGAAGTTCTCAGCCGCCTCACATATTTCACACTCTCCCAGCAGCAGCAGAGAGGAGAAAGAGGGTGAAAAACGAGACGACACAGACGAGAATGATTGCATTCAGAGATTCATTTTTCAAACTATTTAACGGCTCTGTGTCCTCTCCAAATGCTGCTGGAAACGAACAGTGTTTCCATGAAATAAAAAACATAGTCTAATCACGTGCCAGAAAGAGGAGGGTGAGAGAGGAGAGAGGGAGGATAGAGGGAGGAGAGAAGGAGAAGAGCAGTCTATTTTATGACATGGGAGCATGCTACACTACAGCGTTCAAGATGTTCCTTAAGAAGACCAGATGAGATGAGGAGGAGGAGGAGGAGAGACAACTAGTGTGCTGTGCCCAAAGCTCCACTGTGACTCCACCTGCATCAGACACACAGCCTTCGTCTAGTCACCCTGAGGCCAACACTAATGGATACTGGCTTTAACTGTGTGGCACATAACTGTGTTACATTGACTATCTTTTGTCGTCATGTTTGCATATGGTTCCTGGGAGCAGTGGAAAACAAATGTCCTAATGTGAGGACAAATAATGTAATAATTGTAATAATAACAACTCTCCACACAACTCTAGAACAGTATAATAACAGACATTCTACTAGCCAGTGAATTAAACCAGCCTGCAGCAGACCGTGCTCCATTCAGAGCTGAATAAAATATTACAGAACAAATATTTTCAGAGGAACGCGCTCTCGATTTGCTGCGGCCAAATCTATTTTTCAGTTTTTCTTTGTTTCTTCTCCAACGCCTTTAATGTGGCGTTGTATCGAGTTTCCAGAGTTTCCGAAAACACCGCCGACAAAACACTGCTGCCCTGTGCCGATGTGACTCCGGAGAGAGGAGCGGAGACGGTTTTCACTCCGAGGATAGACAGACGGACGGACACACGCAGTGTCCTCCACCTCCCTGGTGAGGTGTCGCTGTCACTCACAACACCTGATCTGGTTCGTCAACAACACCGAGGCATGTTACTATGTGCCAATCACAGCTTATTCCTGTTTCAACAGGACCTGCTTCTATATCCTTAGAAAGCCCTGTGGCCCACAGAACATAACTACCTATCACAAAAGCACTTCCTTAACCCAACCCAGCTCACCTCAGGCCTCACAGCTCTCCCCTCCTACCCTCTCCTTTTCACAGCCCTGTGTGTGTGTGTGTGTGTGTGTGTGTGTGTGTGTGTGTGTGTGTGTGTGTGTGTGTGTGTGTGTGTGTGTGTGTGTGTGTGTGTGTGTGTGTGTGTGTGTGCGCGCACGTGTGTGTGTGTTTGCTCCTACCTCTACACCCCTATTAGTCTCACGTTACCATACTGCCAGTTCTCTAACATCAGGAAGCCTGGAAACCACAGTTCGATCCCTATCCATCACAGCTAATATCCTGAACACTGAGTATCCTCTCATCGATGCCCACCACTTCCTCCATCAGGGCCTAGTTGACACTCACCCCAGCAGCCCTCCTGTCCCGACAGCTCGTTACAGCCTGGCCGGTAATGCCTTGGAAAAACTCCCCATCACAACCACTGAGACTAGCAACAGGACCAGGCTAATAGGTAGCACATGGCAGAGGCAGGGCAAATCAAATCAAATTTTATTGGCCACATGCGTCGAACAGGTGCAGACATTACAGTGAAATGCTTACTTACAGCCCTTAACCAACAGTGCAATTATTTTAAATAAAAAAGTAAAATAAAACAACAACAAAAAAGTGTTGAGAAAAAAAGAGCAGAAGTAAAATAAAATAACAGTAGGGAGGCTATATATACAGGGGGGTACCGGTGCAGATTCAATGTGCGGGGGCACCGGCTAGTTGAGGTAGTTGAAGTAATATGTACATGTGGGTAGAGTTAAAGTGACTATGCATAAATAATTAACAGATTAGCAGCAGCGTAAAAAGATGGGGTGGGGGGGGCAGTGCAAATAGTCAGAGTAGCCATGATTAGCTGTTCAGGAGTCTTATGGCTTGGGGGTAGAAGCTGTTGAGAAGTCTTTTGGACCTAGACTTGGCACTCCGGTACCGCTTGCCGTGCGGTAGCAGAGAGAACAGTCTATGACTAGGGTGGCTGGAGTCTTTGACAATTTTGAGGGCCTTCCTCTGACACCGCCTGGTATAGAGGTCCTGGATGGCAGGAAGCTTGGCCCCAGTGATGTACTGGGCCGTACGCACTACCCTCTGTAGTGCCTTGCGGTCGGAGGCCGAGCAGTTGCCATACCAGGCGGTGATGCAACCAGTCAGGATGCTCTCGATGGTGCAGCTGTATAATTTTTTGAGGATCTGAGGACCCATGCCGAATCTTTTCAGTCTCCTGCTTGTGGTGGCCACCCCTTGCTTGTGGTGGCTGCTGACACACTCGCACATACACACACACCAGACACACACAAGCACACACACATGCAGACACACACACACACAACCGGCTGCCACCGTATGGAAGCATTCCTCTGGGTCAACGGCAGTCAGCAGGTCCTGTTATGTCTCAGAGCCAGTGTTCTGTGTGTGTGTGTGTCTCCAAATCGAATGTAGAGCTGATATCCTTGTTGGAAATGAACCATTCAGCTGCGTTAGGGCAAGACCGAGGCGGTTTCATAAATGGCACCCTATTCCCTATATAGTGCACTTCTTTTGACCAGAGCCCAGTACTACACTATATAGGGAATAGGGTGCCATTTGGGATGCATGCCGGGATCACACGCTGGGTTGGGTTCGGCTCGCCATGTTTTAGGGTGCGCTCTGGTCAAAAGTAGTGCACTTTATAAGGAGTAGGGTGCCAATTGAGATGCAACCTTCTTCTTCTGAGAGCTCCAGCCCAGCGATGCGGTAGGCAGAGACACCCCGACCCACTGCCAGCGAACCCCCCAAACCCTTCCCCCCGCCCCAACAGAACAGAAAACACAGTTCCCCCCCATCGGAAACAGACGGCCGTCAAAATTAGCACTTCATATCATTGTCAATATTAGTGTTTCTGAGGAGGCTAATATGGGTAGGAGATGTTTTCTCATGTGTGAATAATCATAAAAGGGAGAAAAGAGGGGGGAGGTGGGGGAGTGTGTGTGTGTGCGTGCGTGCGCGAGTGAGAGGGGGGTGCTTTAAGAAGCTGTGATTTATGTCCCGCCCTAGGAATGGATCATTTCATAATGGAGAGTGATACTGTTACTATCGCACAGAGACACCATTCAGAGCCCAGGCATCTGCTTGTGTTTTACATACAGACTCTGTGATTTACATGGAGCTGGGTAGGTATCGGGTGCCACGGCAGAACGGACAGATCCCTATCCAGCCATCAAGAGAGAGAGAGAGAGAGAGAGAGAGAGAGAGAGAGAGAGAGAGAGAGAGAGAGAGAGAGAGAGACAGGGGTGGGGGGTGGGGGGCTTAAAACCCACAGAGAACCAGCCGTTGCAGCGTTTTAAAGCCACTCAGAAGAGACAGCTTCCAAACCTCAGTCAGTGAGTGTGTTACAGTCAAAGTGTTCCCCCTGGCACCAATCCCCAGTGCTGAGCTGGGCTAGCTGCTGCTGAGGTTAATCTATCGTGCTTCTGCTGCTTGGAGCTAGAAGACTGTCGGTGTGACGGTTTACCCAGGGAGCAGTAAAGCCGGGTAAAAGGCCCAAACTATACAGGCACCAGCCAGCCAGAGAGGAGGGAGGGAGGGGAAATGGGGTAGGTGTGTGTGTGTGTGTGTGTGTGTGTGTGTGTGTGTGTGTGTGTGTGTGTGTGTGTGTGTGTGTGTGTGTGTGTGTGTGTGTGTGTGTGTGTGTGTGTGTGTGTGTGTGTGTGTGTGTGTGTGTGTGTGTGTGTGTGTGTGTGTGTGTGTGTGTGTGTGTGTGTGTGTGTGTGTGTGTGTGTACACGCTAGGGCAGTTGTGGCCCCGTGTAGCTCAGTTGGTAGAGCATGGCGCTTGCAACGCCAGGGTTGTGGGTTCGTTTCCCACGGGGGGCCAGTATGAAAATGTATGCACTCACTAACTGTAAGTCGCTCTGGATAAGATTGTCTGCTAAAAGACTAAAATGTAATAAATGTGAACTGTTCAACCTGTCGCCCCCTCGGGCCAGCAGGGGAGTGGCCCCTACCTAGCAGCCACAGCGGCCGCAGTTATGATGGATTCACACACACACACACACACACACACACACACACACACACGCGATGGATTCCCCTGACCTCCATTTGTTTCCTGTGAGGGGGTCCATCTGACTCCATTCATCTTGTAACCATTGTCTTTCTGCCCTGCTGTACACAGACAGGCTCCAAGGTGTTTTTTCTGGCAGTGTTCTGTCTGTCTGACACCGTGACAGCTGGACTGATTGAGGAATCCAAATATCCCTATCTCCATCACACAAACACACACACAACCTTTGAGATTTAGATTTATGTCTAACAAGAGAGACAGAAGGCAGCCAGAGAATTGTTAAAAGGAGAGAGAGAGAGAGAGAAATAAGCTTTTAAAAGCTTCAAGAAGTGCTGCATCCGTTTGTGTGACATCATAGCTGTCTGGCTGACCTGTGGATGAACAGAGCAGTGATGTATCATAGAGAGGACACAGAACCTACGGATGTGTCCCAAATGTCATCATATTCCATATACAGTGCATTACTTTTGACCAGAGCCTTACGGGACATAGCCTACAGTAAAACTAGGAGATTATGTCATTGTTGGAGGGCGGGAGATGGAATAATGAAACAATGCACTAATACGAGATTGACTGAGTACAATGTAGAAAGATGGAATAAATATGGAGTGTGTAAGGGAAGGAGGAAAATAGTGAGTGGGAATGTTCTCTGTTAAGCTGATAAGTGAGAGAGAGAGAGAGAGAGAGAGAGAGACAGCGAGAGAGACAGCGAGAGAGACGGAAAGAGTTGGTGTGTGTGTGTGTGTGTGTGTGTGTGTGTGTGTGTGTGTGTGTGTGTGTGTGTGTGTGTGTGTGTTACCTTGACGTGGGGTTTAGCCAGTAGTTTTAGCAGCTCTCTGATTTCTCCACTGGCACCTTTACCCTGCAGTTCCTCAGACAGCTGAGAGAGAGAGCGAGAGAGAGAGGGAGAGAGAGAGACATTTCATTGAGAGAGGGAGAAAGAGGGAGATAGAGAGAGAAATAGAGAGAGAGAGGGAGAGAGACATTTATTTGAGAAAGGGGGAGGGAGAAAGAGAGAGAGATAATCCAATTGAAAGAGAGAGGGAGAGAGGGAGAGCGAGAGAAAGAAAGAGAGAGGAGAGAGAAAGAAGGAGAGTGTGTTAGCATTAATATAGTCAACTCAGACATTCATACAGCTGACTAACAGGGCCAGGTTAACACACATACACACAAACAAAAACAGGCCCCAGCCATGTTCTAGAGATAATCTGTCCAATTTATGCTGAGGGCCACCAGGCAGCACCTTAATAATCTCTACTCCAGCACAAGAGCCATAGCCAGGGGCCCAGGCACAGACCTAGACTGAGGCCCTTCTAACAGGCCCTTGGTGGGCTGCTGCCTGGACTAGGCCCGTGGTTGTCTGGTTGTCTGGGGGGGGAGCGCCCAGACAAAGGGCTGCTTGTTAGTGAACGGGAATTAGGAGAATAACCACCTAAACTGCGTCTGTTCAACGAGCACCGGTGAAAAATCACAAGAGCTCTGAGAATCCTCCCATTGGCAGGGGTGAGAGGATGTGTGTGTGAGAGGACGAGGGAGGAGGGGCGAGAGGAGGTGTGTGTGAGAGGACGAGGGGAGGAGGGGCGAGAGGAGGTGTGTGTGAGAGGACGAGGGGAGGAGGGGCGAGATGAGGTGTGTGTGAGAGGACGAGGGAAAGAAAAGAGGACAAAAACTCAGACACACCCTCCCCCACCTGTAAGTTGACTGGATGTGTGTGTGTGCGCTTCTGAATTCACAGTAATGGGGGTCTCAAGCCCCCCTTCACAGACAGACACACACACAAACTATTGTGTGATGATGACACCGACAGCAACAACTCTTGAACTATAGGAAAAGAGGGGAGGTTGTTTGACTAATGACGTCCAGGGTGAGGTAGAAGGGCAGCAGGGGTGAAGGAAAGATGGGGGGCCTGGGGGATCCGTGGGGGCCTTCGCACCTCCTCTGTGACAGAGACGCGTGTCATGGAGGGGGTTCTCCACTTGCCCGCCCCCCCAGGGACAGAGAGCTGCCAGGGGGTTAACAGATAGCCCAGTAGACCCAGTTCAATGTCACAGAGAGAGAGAGAGAGAGAGAGAGAGAGAGAGAGAGAGAGAGAAAAAACCAACCGTACATTTCCAGGCCCTTTTATTGTTTTATTAAAAGGTTTAGCTCATAACTCACTAGGGATGAAAGATGAGGCATGTTTGACAACATACTATACACTACCTTCATGCGTCTACTCTAGAATCACACTTTCCATTCTCTCTCTCTTCATCTGTCTGTGTGAGAGGAAGAAAAAAACATGATAGGCTACTTTGTGGATTGTGGCTGAGCGTACTTCATTTGTAACTCCATGGCCAGCCGGCCCACACTGGTGTGTATTTAGACAGGCCTGATGTGGAGCACTGAGTTAACAGTTCCCGCGGCCCTGAGAACCGATTACGTTATTTGAAACACAAATAAAAACCAGCGTCTGGCTGTAACCGACGCACAAATCTTGTTCAATTAAAGCTTGTCTTTTCATGATTTAATTTGACACCAGATGTTTCCACAACATTATCTGGTTAGGAGAAAATGTTACTTGTGTAAATGCATGGTTCTGTCTCTTGGACATGATACGTCTCTTGGACAGCGCCATCAGAAAGGGCTTGGTGCTGGATGAGATTATGAAATGTAAGACATTAATGCAATGCTGGTATACTACAGCTTCAAATGGGTCAGGTTTGTCCACCCTAATGACAGTTTCAAAATGTCATACACTGACAATATTTGTCAGTATGCGTTCACCTCTGTGTCTTAAACACTTTAAGTATGAAAAATGTATGCACTCACTAACTGTAAGTCGCTCTGGATAAGAGCGTCTGCTAAATGACTAAAAAAATAATTAAGGTGAGACACAGAAGCCACCTGACATTTGATGTTCATCACTTGTACATATATAGCACTGTGACTGTGGAGTGGCAGTCAGCGGCTGTCTATGAGCTGTAGAGAGAGAGAGAGAGAGAGAGAGAGAGAGAGAGAGAGAGAGAGAGAGAGAGAGAGAGAGAGAGAGAGACTCTCTGGGCCCACCCGGTGGCCAGTCTGGGGAATGACAGCCTCTCATCTCAGACAGGAGAGGATGGGAAGAGTGAGATAGTAGCTGGGAGCTGTGGCCTTACTTGTACAACATGTGTGCTTGTGAGTTTATGTGTCTTTTATGTGTGAGTATGCATGCATGTGGTTGCACGCATGTGTTTGTAATATTATTTCATTAAGCCAGCCAGGTAATGATCATGTTTCATGCGGTCTGTCCTATAGCAGCAGCAGAAAAAGGTCTGGTGAGTCTATGGCTGCAGTCGTCACCTGCTGAGACTGCTAACACACACACACACACACACACACACTAGAGGTCTGGACTTGTGGGTCTGTGGCTGCAGCCGTCACCTGCTGAGACTGCTCTAGACAGTACAACAGGGCAAACAGGGGTTGAAGAGTATTTTATGTTAGGCAATAAATTAAACCTCCATTACCGAAATTCAACCCCAAAATGAAATTCACCAGGAGCTCCTCTACTCTAGCAGGTCAATACGATACAGTCTACACAACAACTTCATTAGGTTTCATTTCGAGCTCCGAGCAACGACGCGGTTGAAAAAGGATACTCCTTAAAAACACACACGTGCTCAGAATCGTTTCAGTGGTAGCACCGACGTCGTCTGCTCTGGCACTCCGAGACACTTTGATAAACCATCTCTGGGTTTTATCATGATATCTGATAATCCCTGTGTGAGGTTTCTCAGAGCATTTACGAGGAAGCGTACATTTAAAAAGCTGTAATTTGAAAAATGGACGGGGGGCTGATAGTTGGGTCCCTTAAAGAAATACTGAGATGGACGCTTGCCACGACCTAGGGAGGGAGGGAGAGAGGGAGATGGAAAGAGAAACAAAGTTGTCCTGCACTCTCTCTCTCTCTTAATTAAATTCAATTCAAAGGGGCTTTATTGGCATGGGAAACATATGTTTACATTGCCAAAGCAAGTGTAATAAACAATAAACAAAAAACTATCAGAAATGAACAGTATACATCACACTCACAAGAGTTTCAAAAGAATAGAGACATTTCAAATGTTATATTTTTGGCTATGTACAGTGTTGAAACAATGTGCAAAATAGTTGAAGTAAGAGAGGAAAAAATAAAAACAAATAAATATGAATTTAGGTTGTGTTTAAAATGGTGTTTGTGGTCCACTGGTTGCCCTTTTCGTATAGCAACAGGTCATACATCTTGCTTCTGTGATGGCACACAGTGGTATTTCACCTAATATACACTACCGGTCAAAAGTATTAGAACACCTACTCATTCAAGAGTTTCTTTATTTTTCCTATTTTCTACATTGTAGAATAATAGTGAAGACATCAAAACTATGAAATAACATATATGGAATCATGTAGTAACCAAAAAAGTGTTAAACGAATCAAAATATATTTTCTATTTGAGATTCTTCAAATAGCCACCCTTTGCCTTGATGACAGCTTTGCACACTCTTGGCATTCTCTCAACCAGCTTCATGAGGTAGTCAATTAAAAGTTAATTTGTGGAACTTCTTTCCTTCTTAATGTGTTTGAGCCAATCAGTTGTTTTGTGACAAGGTAGGGGGGTATACAGAAGATAGCCCTATTTGGTAAAAGACCAAGTCCATATTATGGCAAGAATAGCTCAATTAAACAAAGAGAAACGACAGTCCATCATTACTTTAAGACATGAAGGTCAGTCAATACGGAACATTTCAAGAACTTTGAAAGTTTCTTCAAGTGAAGTCATCAAGCACTATGATGAAACTGGCTCTCATGAGGACCGCCACAGGAATGGAAGACCCAGTTACCTCTGCTGCAGAGGATAAGTTCATTAGAGTTACCAGCCTCAGAAATTGCAGGACAAATAAATGCTTCACAGAGTTCAAGTAACAGACACATCTCAACATCAACTGTTCAGAGGAGAGTCCATATGTGTTATTTCATAGCTGCCAATCGCCGTGCTCCGAAGCACCTCTGACTCACATGGCTCTCTCAGATCTCTCAATTCTTATTAGCCAAAGCCCGTCACTTGATCAGGTCCTTCTCACAGGCATCTCAGCTCCGAAGTAGGCTACAAGTGAAGACAGGCACATTGGGGACGCAACTACCCGTGTCCTTCTTATCGAATTCCGAGGCGCATATTGAAAATGTTAGAACTGTCCACATTTACTTTTCGTCAGCCAACAAGATGAGTAGGCGTAACAAACAGCAAAAGCACTAGCCTATGTCAATCTACTATCCCCCATAGTACAAAAGTTGTCCTATTCTATTGGTCAACTTGTCCTTGTGTGCGAGAAATGAATATTCCAAACATAGTCTGTGACAGTTGTGGGATGTGATAGATCCCAAATTAATACAACCACTCGCATTAAAAAACCTTTTAAAAGCAATGAGGCTGATACAACAGATCAGAACGTTTAGCTTAAAATGTTGATAAACTATTATGCTATTTCTTCACATTATAAGCGCAGCAATGTGCACACAGCAGTAGGCTATAAATGTGAATGTTCCAAAATGCAATCAATTAGCGGGAAAAAAACCTTCTCAAAAGTCACCGCAAATGTGATTATGCATGTAATGCTTCATTATATTATAAAGGTGCATTTTTATGTTGAAAATTATCTTCCCCAAACTTGAAACTCACATGCCAGTTAAGTTCTACACCGGTTGTAAAGCAACTGAATGTGCTTCATTTTTTTTTTTTTGGGGGGGGGCACTTTACTAGTGATACAAACCTTATCAAAACATATAGGCCTATGGACTAGGCTAGGTGTGGGACTATGATTTGAAAAAGTCGCCAAAAAAAGGCATGCGATGTTTCTTGACTTTGTTGCACACAAGCTGGGCATCATTCACAAGTGATAATATACTGTATCATTCACAGGTGATAGGCTAATATTGTCACCCATCAGACTATTCTTATTTGAATCTTGTCTTTACATATAATACATAATATATGTGTGAAAATAGTTTTGATTTACAATAGACCATTACACGTCATCTATGCACTTAAATAGCGAATGGAGGATGCTTTTCCCGAGGTTCAATTTCGTGCCAGCCAGGTAGGCTATATTCCTGTTGTAAAGCGAAGCAATGTGCTTAATATTAGGAAAGTTGAGAAATAAATATAGTAAGCCTATAGAAAGCTGATGGGATCATCCTCTTTTTAATAGAGGCCGTCAAGACTCTGTTTTCTCACGCAATTGCATAGCATATAGAAATGTTGCTCAACATGAGCTCATGGGCTCTCAAGCAGGGTTTGATTTGATTTTCGATTACATTTGCATTGATGTCAGAGTGATTAGAGGGACAATAGAGTGCTGAGTACCAGGCAGTTAGCAAGTTTGGTAGGTTACTAATGACCATCAGCAGCATCAGAGCTTGGAGAAGCCTAGTTAATACACTCATAACTCGTGACCGTCAGTGGGTTGGTAATACGGTCACCGTAACAGCCCTAGACCCCAGACCTCACAACCATAGAGGGCAATGGGTTCTATAATTGTTTCCAGTATTTTTTGCCAGATCCTAATTGGGATGTCGAATTTTATGTTCCTTTTGATGGCCTAGTTCAGGGTTTCCCAAACATGGGTGCACGTTTTGGTTTTTGCCCTAGCACTACACAGCTGATTCAAATAATCAAAGCTTGATGATGAGTTGGTTATTTGAATCAGCTGTGTAGTGCTAGGGTAAAAACCTAAATGTGCACCCAGGCTGGGCCCCAGGACTGAGTTTGGGAAACACTGCCGTCCAAGAAGGTCCCTTCTTGCTTGTCTCTCAGATTGTTCAACAGCTTTGTGGAAGTTACCTGTGATGCTGATGTTAAGACCGAGGTTGGTATAGTTCGTTGTGTGATCTAAAGCAACTGTGTCCAGATGGAATTTGTATTTGTAGTCCTGGCAACTGGACCATTTTTGGAACACCTTTATTTTTGTCTTAATGAGATTCCAGGTCTGACAGAAACTGCGCAGCAGATCTAGGTGCTGCTGTAGGCCCTTCTTGTTTAGGGACAGAAGCACAAGATCATCCACAAATTGTAGACATTTGACTTCAGAGTCTAGTAGGGTGAGGTCAGGTGCTGCAGACTATTCTAGTGCCCTCGCCATTCATTGATATACAGTGCATTTGGAAAGTATTCAGACCCCTTGACTTTTTACAAATTTTGTAACGTTACAGCATTATTCTAAAATGGATTACAAAAAATTTAATCCCTCATCAATCTACACACAATACCCCATAATGACAAAGCAAAAACAGGTATTTATAAGTGTTTGTAAATGTATATTAAAAAAAATATGACATTTACATAACTATTCAGACCCTTTACTCAGTACTTTGTTGACGCACCTTTGGCAGCGATTACAGCCTTGAGTCTTCTTGGGTATGACGCTACAAGCTTGGAACACCTGTATGTGGTCAGTTTCTGCCATTCTTCTCTGCAGATCCTCTCAAGCTCTGTCAGGTTGGATGGGGAGCATTGCGGCACAGCTATTTTCAGGTCTCTCCAGAGATGTTCGATCGGGTTCAAGTCCGGGCTCTGGCTGGGCCACTCAAGGACATTCAGAGACTTGTCCCGAAGCCACTCCTGCGTTGTCTTGGCTCTGAAGCAGGTTTTCATCAATGATCTCTCTGTACTTTGCTCCGTTCATCTTTCCCTCGATCCTGACTTGTCTCCCAGTCCCTGCCGCTGAAAAACATCCCCACAGCATGATACTGCCACCACCATGCTTTACCGTAGGGATGGTGCCAGGTTTCCTCAAGACGTGACACTTGGCATTCAGGTCAAATTCAATCTTGGTTTCATCAGACCAGAGAATATTGTTTCTCATGGTCTGAGAGTCCTTAAGGTGCCTTTTGGCAAACTGCAAGCAGGCTGCCATGTGCCTTTTACTGAGGAGTGGCTTCCGTCTGGCCACTCTACCATAAAGGCCTGATTGGTGGAGTGCTGCAAAGATGGTTGTCCTTCTGGAAGGTTCTCCCATCTCCACAGAGGAACTCTGGAGCTCGGTCAGAGTGACTATCGGGTTCTTGGTCACCTCCCTGACCAAGGCCCTTCTCCCGTGATTGTTCAGTTTGGCCGGGTGGCCAGCTCTAGGAAAAGTCTTGGTGGTTCCAAACTTCTTCCATTTAAGAATGATGGAGGCCACTGTGTTCTTGGGGACCTTCAATGCTGCCAACATTTTTTGGTACCCTTCCCCAGATCTGTGCCTCAACACAATCCTGTCTCGGAGCTCTACGGACAATTCCTTCGACCTCATGGCTTGGTTTTTGCTCTGACATGCACTGTCAACTGTGGGACCTTATATGTGCCTTTCCAAATCATGTCTAATCAATTGAATTTACCACAGGTGGACTCCAATCAAGTTGTAGAAACATCTCAAGAATGATCAATGGAAACAGGATGCACCTGAGCTAAATTTGGAGTCGCATAGCAAAGGGTCTGAATACTTATGTAAATAAGGTATACAAACTAAAAACATTGTAATACATTTGCAACAATTTCTAAAACCTGCTTTCGCTTTGTCATTATGGGATATTGTGTGTAGATTGATGAGGGAAAAAATGTATTTAGTCCATTTTAAAATATGGCTGTAACGTAACAAAATGTGGAAAAAGGGAAGGGGTCTGAATACTTTCCGAATGCACTGTATATATGTTGAAGAGGGTGGGGCTCAAGCTGCATCCTTGTCTCACCCTGCTGCCATGAGTAAAAAAGTTTGTTTTTTTTGCCAATTTTAACCGCACACTTGTTGTTTGTGTACATTGATGTTATAATATTTTTCCCCCAACAGCGCTCTCCAACAATTTCCCTCTTCCCGTTTCTCTCCCTGTTTCTCCCCGTTTCTCCCCCTCTCTCTCCCGCTCTCTTTCTCCCACTCTACTTTCCTCTCTCCTCAGGCCTAATTATGATGATGTATGGCTGTGTGCTCTTTAGAAGGAGAGGAATACTCCACAGCACTTTGATTACAATAAACAGAGCAGGGGGTTTAAAACAAAACCACACACCATTAAACCATCGCTTTCCCTCCTCCTCCACTTACAGTACTAAGCCAGACTGGATCAGTGGTTTATACAGATGTGTGTGTGTAGTTAAAGAGAAGGTTTTCAGCATCGTGATGATCGGAGCAGAGGTACTAACGGCCATACAGACGATGAAAGGAAAAAACCCATCACTGGTAGCCATGTTGGTACTCTGTCTTCGCACGCACACACACACAGTGGAGCCAGCGGTGGCGTTTTGGGGACAGGACGACAGGTTAATAAATCAAGGGGCCGCGTGCCACAGGTGATGATGGTGTGATGTCTCCTCTCGCTCTCTTCTTTCCTTTATTTATGCTCCACAACTCATTTCTCCTCTTTCATCTGTCATTTTGTCTCCTCCTGTCCTCCGCCCTGACGTTCCCATCCATCTTTTAACCTTCCTTTGAATTTCTGCCATCTCTCACTCACTCTCTCCCTCCTTCCTTTTGCCCTCTGACAATGATCACTCTCTCCCTGGGGCCATGGGAGCTGGATTTTCTATTCCGTAGCGGCTAGACGTATGGGAGGGAGAGGGATAGAAAGGAGGGAATGGGGAGGAGGGGGTTGAGGGGGGAGTAGGATCTAAGGGTGCAGTGTTATTGGAACAGGCGAGTCATTTGGTTCTGAGAATGAGAAGAGCCTGGTAGCTACATGGAGCGAGGTCAGAGGTCGTGGGGAGGAGAAAGAACAACAGTGAAACCAGATCTGATTCCCAGCAGGCAACTCAGCGGGGGAGCAGGGGTAGGGTGTGCATGTGTGTAAACAGGGGCAAGGAGTAGTTAGCTACTTACGTCAGTGGCTAGGGACCCTGCGCTGACCAGGACGGGGGCAGGACTACGATCCTCATAGTGCTGCAGCCTCTCGTGGATCTGAAGGAGAGACAGAAACAAAGGAAAGATTGAGAGAAAGAAAAGAGAGATTGTTGTGGTGAGAGAGGGGTTGGAGGGTCCGCGGGTAGGCTGGGCTAAGCAAACACACACAGGGCAGAGGGCAGGCTAGGGTCCCAGTTGAGGTAGCTGGTGTCTGCACACACACACACGCAGGAAGGCACACACTCACTCACACACACGCACACACTAGAAACACACTCTCAGAGGGCTACCGGAGCACAACAGACTGCTTTGGTGCTGTTCAGTTCATTCTCCAACTGTACAATAAATCCCCTTCTTGTCCACCCACTGGATATGCTCTAGTGGTTACGGATTACTAAACATTTCAACAGCTTCACAAAATACTTCATTATCAATATCAGTACTGCAACATCAGAACCCAGCATTAGTCCTAGGACAGGAAAATAAACTGTTAACACTTTACACAGACACACACACACCTCTCTCTGCTATCATCACAGCGAGACAGAGCTGAAGATGAACGAAAGGGGGATAGAGGGAGAGAGAGAGAGAGAGAGAGAGAGAGAGAGAGAGAGAGGGTGGAGCAATAGAGAGAGAGGGAGAAAGAGAGAGCGAGATAGAGAGAGTAGGGACAGAGGGAGAGAGAGGCTGATTTGATCAGATATGTCAGTGACATCAACCCAGCTGTCATGTGTGATGTATGAGCTGCTGTCGAAGAATGCGACGACAACAAAGGATGTTGTCAGAGCCAATCAACTATTGGAGAGGGACAACCACTCCCCTACTGCCTCTCGCTCCATCCCTCTATCCCAGGATGGGGGTGTGGAGCTGGGCCAAGTGACAGCTGGGCCCAGGCCATGGATCCTGGATTATTCATGGATGTCCCTGCAGCCAACCGACATTCCAGCACGACGAGGCTGGGGGAGTAAGCCCTCTGGCTTGGGTGACAGTGGCAGAAGAAACCTGGCTTGGAGATCATGAAGCCTGATGGGCCTACGCAGCACGGCACTCACACGGTCTCTCTCTCTCTCCCTCTCCCTCTCTTGTTCTTTCTCTCCCTCTCGCTTGCTTCCCTCCTTCTCTCTCTCTGCAGACATGGAGCAGTGACAAACCACAACCAGAGAATCACTCACTAGGAGGAGGAGAAGGAGATGAGGATGAGAGAGTTTGTTTTCTGACACGTTGTTAACAACTACAGTTGCTGTGTTATTAAAACATCTGTTTCTCTCTCTCCCTCCCTAGCTTTTTTCATTTCTGTCACCGACCAGGGTAATACATTTAGGGGATTTGAACAAAACATAATCTTGTTTGTCATTTTATCCAGAGCAACTTACAGGAGCAATTAGGGTTAAGTGCCTTGCTCAAGGGCACAGACACATTTTTCACCTTGTCGGCTCCGGGATTCGAACCAGCGACCTTTCGGTTTTGGCCCAACACTCTTAGCCCTCCTGTTATGTTGTGGGTCAATTTGACCCGTTTCCACTTTTGCGTTGTCTAAAATACTAGTTAACCACTCTTTTTCGCCATGAAATTACATGACTTTTCCTCATTTAGGGTCATGAACCTAACTGCAAAATGTGGACACACTGATGTGTTGTGGAATGTCTGTGTACATTTTGTATACAAACATGATGTTGTGGGTCATTTTGACCCGGAGGCTTTCATGTGTATATATATTTGCACAGGTGCAAAACAAAAAAGTGTCTTTGATGTATTTTGTTTTGACTGGTCCTGGTTGCACTTTTAGAATTGTGTTTGGGTTAAAAAGGGCTTTCCCAAGCTTCTCCTCAGTGTGAGAGCAGCAGGTCCCTGACACAGACACTCAAAAATGAGCTCCAAAAGATTTTCAATCAATGAAGTCTTATCACAAATTCTGGACTGTGACAGTGAAAAAGAAGAAGAGGTTTCAGAGACAGAGGATATTTCAGAGATAGAGGACAATGCTGTTGATGATCCAGATTTTGTCTTCATTGAAGAGGATTCAGAGGAGGAGTCTGCCGTACCATCCCCTACATCAGATGAGAGACAGAGCATGCAACAAGCATCATCAAGAGAAGAGAAGACATGGAAGTCTAAAGATGGTCATATTGAATGGTCACCGTCACCACAACGAGGTCAAGGTAGACTCTCAGCTTCCAATGTAATAAAAATGGTTCCAGGACCTACACGATTTGCTGTCACTCGAGTCCATGACATACAATCAGCTTTTGAGCTCTTTTTTACCCCAAGCAATAGAGAAGATTGTTCTGGACATGACCAACTTGGAGGGGAGCCGTGTGTTTCAAGAGAACTGGAAGCCACTGGATCGGATTGACTTGCATGCATACATTGGATTGCTCATATTAGCTGGAGTCTACCGGTCAAACGGAGAAGCAACGGCCAGCCTGTGGAATGAAGAGAATGGAAGGCCAATATTTCGGGCAACAATGTCTCTACAAGAATTCCACATAATTTCTCGGGTGATTCGCTTTGATAACCGTGATACCAGACCGGGTCGACGTGAAAGAGACAAACTAGCTGCAATCAGAGATGTATGGGATAAATGGGTGGAAATTCTACCGTTACTGTACAATCCCAGTCCTCATGTTACAGTTGATGAACGCCTTGTTCCATTCAGAGGACGTTGTCCCTTCAGACAGTATATGCCAAACAAGCCTGCAAAATATGGCATCAAAATATGGGCAGCATGTGATGCCACATCAAGCTATGCATGGAATATGCAAGTTTACACTGGGAAGCCACCCGGCGGAGTGCCTGAGAAAACCAGGGGATGCGGGTGGTGCTGGACATGAGTGAAGGGCTGCAAGGTCATAACATCACGTGTGACAACTTCTTCACATCCTACCGCCTTGGTGTTGAACTACAGAAGAGAAAGCTGACCATGGTTGGAACAATCAGAAAAAACAAACCTGAACTTCCCAGTGAGCTTCTGAAAATGCAGGGCAGAACTGTGCATTCCTCTAAATTTGCTTTCTCTGAAAATGCAACTGTTGTTTCATACTGCCCAAAGAAGAACAAGAATGTTCTTGTAATGAGCACAATGCACAAAGATGCATCGCTGAGTGCAAGAGAGGACATCAAGCCACAAATAATACTGGACTACAATTCCACCAAAGGAGGAGTTGACAATTTGGATAAAGTCACAGCAACATATAGTTGTCAGCGCATGACTGCCCGCTGGCCTTTGGTGATTTTCTACAACATTGTGGATGTGTCTGCTTACAATGCCTATGTCCTGTGGACTGAAATCAACCAGCAATGGAATGGTGGCAAATTGTACCGACGCCGGCTTTTCCTAGAGGAGCTCGGCAAAGCTCTCATCACTCCCAAGATCCAGAGGAGAGTCCGGCCTCCTCGGTCGACAGCAGCTGCATCTGCCGTCCAGAAAATTCAAGCTGGACCATCAACACATGCCTCCAATCAACCAGAAATGGATCCAGTGGATACAGGCAGTGGCAAGAAACGGAAAAGATGCCAGCTCTGCCCCCTCGACAAGACAGTAAAACAAGCACCACTTGTGTAGAATGCAATAAATACATCTGCAGAAAGCACACACACACATTGTGTTCAACATGTAGAGAGAAAGACTGAAGGGATAATATGGACCAATAGGGGGGAAAAAACCTACTTGGGGAAACTGAAAAATCTTGTTTGTGAGAAAGGAAATATGTTTAACAAATAGTTCTTAAATATTGTTTAAAAAAAATAAAAAGTATTGTATTTCTTCTTTCTGAAATGTCTGATAAGACAAAATAAAGTTGTTTCTGTTTTTACTTAATTCTTTGACTGTCTTGAGTGTGTTTAAACTGTGCGGGTCAATTTGACCCGTAACATAATGGATGTCATTTTTTTCCAGCAAAGCACAAGGGTTAACCACTAGGCTACCTGCAGAGCATTGCAGAGCAACTATGGTGGTTTTTATAGAAGGGAATTAGGTTGCAACAAAGCTAAACTAGAATAACTCTTCATATAGAGAAAAGGATCTAATCTATGATGAGGAGAAGTGCCTAGATCAGGTTGGATAGGTACCGGTAGTTTACCAAAGTTACTGGAATCTTCAGTAATTTTTGGTAATTAACAGAAAATCTATGGCAATCTATCGTAACTTTGGTAACTTGTACTTGAATGAAAAATGAATATCATGAATAGTATTCATTTTACGGTCTATCGGTTTCCTTATTGTCCATGAGTTGCTTGTTGATAGACCATATGGTTCAAGAGAAAATTGCCTAATAAATGAAAAAGGCATCTAATCAACAGACCCATGAGTAACTGCAGCCCCACATGATGTGTTCAGATTTTTTGTGGCCCCCAGCCCCATCAAAGTTGCCCATCCTTGCCCTATATAGTGAACTACCTTTGACCAGGTTCTAGTCAATAGTAGTGCACTATATAGGGAATAGGGTGTCATTTGGGACACATACTCAGACTTAGGCTTGGGACAGGGATGCCTCTATGGCAGACACAGGCTTGATAGCCCGAAGAATTCTGGGAACAAATCTGAAGGCATAGATTTAAAGATCAACATCACACAGGTTTGACACACATTCTGAGGTATGATATAACTGTGCTCTTATGTAGCGATAGCAATCACAATTTGGACCTCAAGTATCTCAAGGATACTGATAACCGGTATGAATCACATTGCAGACAGAGGACATGGCTAAATACTCTCTCTTTGCTGTTCTATAGTAGCCTAATCTCTTCAGGCTACAGAGTTCATGATCCTCCTGTCATCTCCCTCTGACACTCTCACCCCACAACCCATAAAAGGGCACAGGAGAAGCTCTAGTTACTTTATCTGTCTTGCTGCACATCCATCTATCACTCTGAAAAACAAGGTGAATCTGAGCGAGAGAGAATGTGACTGTCTTTGGCCTTCCAGCATTCCAGAATGAAAATCACATCTGCTTAGCTAGTTCCACCGACCCCGAGTCACTCCGACCCAGTCTGTTGCTTCGTTACTGTGGAATTTTGCTACAAGAATGTGAGATCCGATGGCGATGCTTTTTATTTACAACTACAGGGCCGCATCCAAACGGCGTCTCTGTTCGTGAGCGCAGCATCTGTCCGCCTGCCGATCGGGCCTGGGTCAGAGCCAGCGCCGTCACGTATTTTAAAGTAATTACGAGCTGCTTTACATATCATAGCTGCATTCTTCAGGCCCCCAGCGACACACTGCTAGTGCTCCTGGCAGGCAGACAGTCTTTGTGTGTGTGTGTGTGTGTGAGTGAGTGTGTGTGTGCGTGGCGGTGGAAAAACCTCAGGTCTGTAACACTGAGAGGTAGTGTGTAACAGCCAAGCAACGCCAGATCAGCTAAACCCAGAGTAGAACTAGAGGCTAGGGATGCCTCCCAAATGGCACCCTTCTCCCAATATAGGCTAGTGCACTACTTTTGACCATGGCCCATAGGGCTCTGGTCAAAAGTAGTGCACTACATAGGGAATAGGCTATTTGGGATGTATTCAAAAGGCTAGAGGCTGGAGAATGCACAGCCACAGGCAGGAATCAAAGGCAGGGATTCTGACTGCAGCGAGCAGAGGACCGACCGGACGGAGCAGGATGACAAATACAGAATTTTCTCTTTTAAAAGAGCGGTGGAGTCGCTCACCCGCAAAACGCTGCCTAGATGCTCAGAGCAGAGCGGTGGTCCCTGAAGTGAGGGGCTGAATGTGTACCTTTACAGGGAGAGGCGCTTCAGAAAACAGGCTACAATGAACCAGTGTGTCCTGATCTCCCAGTGGAGCCCCCAGGCCAGGTTGTGTCCCGTTCCATAAATACCCCACAGGCTTAAAATACACACAGCAATACACTAAACATAAACACAAGGATAGGAACAGGAACCCTGAATTGGAGGTGATGTTAATGTTTGAAATAGGAGAACATTTCCAGAAGGGATTTAAGCCCTCCTAAGAACACAACATCAGTCTTCCTCATCTTCAGTAATTAGTCTGGGACGGCAACCCCTGCTGTGGGTCATAGTCATGGTTACCAGGTTTAAAGTTTTGTCTGTGACCCTGGGTTCAATGGCAGGGAACCCCTATGGCGTGGCAGTCCAGTAGCAACACACTGAAGAGGGCACAGAGGAGAGGCAGACCACAGGGGAGCACATCCTCCAAAAACACCAGCACCACTAAGGGACAATAACAACCGTCTGGCAGAGCAGCAGCAACGAGAGAGAGCGAGAGAAAGAAAGATGGAAGGAGATATGGTGGAAGGGAGAGAGAGAGAGAGAGAGAGAGAGAGAGAGAGAGAGAGAGACGGAAAGAGAGTGGGCTGGATTGTGTTTCGACTTGCGGGACCGCGAGGAGGTCTGGAGCTCCTGGTTAACGTCGTCTGGCCAGAGGCGCTCGGCATGACCCCTCCAGCGCTCCACTCACCCACCTACCCCTCCTCTTCACCAACCCTCCATCCCTTCGCTGCTGTATCCAGTATCCAGAATCCAATGGTGGCTCAGATCACTACAGCTACAAACTCCAGAACACCTCATCAACCCCTCTCAACATGAAGGGAAAGAGACTCAGTGAGGAGGACTGTACCAAGCATGGGAAACAGGCCAGGAGGTTGGATAGACAGACAGACAGATAGACGTGCAGGCTTGAGACTAAAATGCCTGTCAGTCAGTGTTTACCAAAGAACCCTGGTTAGCCCTTAGTCTCACAGAGCCAGAGAGGAAGAGGAAGGAAGGCTGGCTGCCTGGCTGTGTCCTCCTCTTCTCTCACACCGGGTTGGCTTACAGCAGAGCCCTGGAGATGGTCTTGTCTGGCTTGGTGACCTGGACATTGTGATTAGGAGCTTTAGACAGAGCGTGGAGATGACAAGGCCATCCTAAACCATCTCACTGCCACTGAGCACTAGTTCAAAGACTTTCAAATTAGCTCAAGAGCACCACTTGTGGCCAATTGACAAAGTCTCTGAACTGGCCAACTCAGAATGTAACCCTTAAAACAGTCATAAAATGGTAATGTAGACAGCACTTGAGTCTGCTGAGGGAAAAGAGGCTTGCTGTTGTGGAGGTGTATTGTATTGGAGTGTAGTTAGGCTGCTGCCTCCTCCACCGTGCCTCGGCAAGGAGATAACACCAAATCAGTGTGTTGAGCGTTACTGATACCTGTCGACCTACTAAATTTGACCTCTCAACCTTCCTCTGGAGGTGGCTGAAACGCACAAGGAGCACCTTGCCTTGAGGAGGCAGGCCGGTGCACGGAGGTCTGATTCAGGATTGGCGCCTAAGCTCCGGATCCGCTAGGAACACGAGAGAGAGAGAGAGAGAGAGAGAAGTGTGTGTGTGTGTGTGGGCAGTGGTCCAGGCTGCCATATCATTAAGTTAGTTAGAGGATAGATTTCCTTACGGAGCACTACGCGGCTAGGAGAGTGAGAGTGGAAGTGTCGGCTACTGGGTAAGAGGACCAGAGAGTAGGCCCTGTTTATTCTGCAAGGGGAGACAGAGACAGTGCATTCACTGCTGAAGGAGACACTAGAGCGGTCCAGGGGCGGGCACACACTCATGCACATGCATACGAATACACACACACACACACACACACACACCTAACTGCGGTCCTAAAGAAATACAGACAGCCAATGAGCCAAACACCTGTAGTACAGTGCAGGGTTTCTATTTGCATTTTTTATTTCCAATATCCCATTTCATGATACATAAAATAAACCCTGACCCTAACCCATTTATTCCACGTGGCATTTATTAAACAAGCTAATTCAAATGATTTATAGAGGCTATTTGGTTGTAAACAAAATTAGTCGCTTAGAGAATGTTGAGGGCAAAATGGCGGATAAACTACACACATCCCCATTATGGAGGTGGTAGGAACTAGGAAGCAGTGTTTTAGTTCCAGGTTAGAGGTTATAACCGTGGTGTTTTTACACAGACCTGGGTTCATGAACTGTAAATACAGTTCACCACAGTAGTCCTAAACCTGGAGTAGTGGACTGCCAACTCATATCTAACAGACAAGAAGTTGAAGCTATAGGTAAATGGTAAATCAACCCATTATCGATCTCCAAATACCCAGCAGCCATGGTTCAAGCCTTTGAGTTTCCAACACATTCTATGCTCAATAGGCCATGAGTCTGTAGTTTGTGACTGGGGTGAGCTTGTCTACTTTCTCTACTTGTTTTCCTACTGTACCTATCACAACCCCACAACCCTGTTCTGTTTTGGTCCCTGTCCACCGTCTGTCTGTCGGGCTCTTCTTGGCTCTGTCCGTAGCAGCTTGTTTGTCTACATTGAGCATGTTCTTTCACACGTCACGCTGGGTTCGTCCATTAAACAGTTATGAAAATGTTTGGATGGCAGCCTAAGCTCCGCAGTATAATGTTGCTGTGAGGGCAGGGGGTTTAGTTTAGATGCAATAGGGCTTTTTAAACCAAAAATAACAATAAAGTTGTGTCAACATTTACATTTTAGTCATTTAGCAGACGCTCTTATCTAGAGCGACTTACAGTTAGTGAATACATATATATTTATTTTTTTATACTGGCCCCCCGTGGGAATTGAACCCACAACCCTGGCGTTGCAAACACCATGCTCTATCAACTGAGCTACATCCCTGCCGGCCATTCCCTCCCCTACCCTGGACGACGCTGGGCCAATTGTGCGCCGCCCATGAGTCTACCGGTCGCGGCCGGCTGCGACAGAGCCTGGATTCGAACCAGGATCTCTAGTGGCACAGTTAGCACTGCGATGCACTCAGGAGAGTGTCAATAAGTATAGGCCTATACTCTCTAAAGAGCAACATGGTAAATTGAACCACTTTAGTTTTCTACAGTTACTAGTGTCTGTCAATGTACAATAAGCACATTGCCTTTATGTTTTTATGTGTGAACAAGTATTAATCTATAGCAAGGCTGCCCACATCTGGCCCTGGAGGGCCGAAACACGTCTAGTTGTCATCCTCTCCTTCTAATCAGGGACTAATTCAGATCTGGGACACCAGGTGAACGCAATTGACTACCAGGTAGAAACAAAACCTCCCTCCAGGCCTGGAAATGGGCAGCCATGATCTATAGGGTGCATACTGTACAGTGACAACTGACGCAGGCAAGTGAGAGGACAGTTACACATGGGTCCTGTTTCCCAGAGGAAAGAGTATGCATCCTATTCCATATGTAGCGCACTACTTATCCCTATGGGCCCTGGTCAAATGTAGTGCACTACATAGGGAAAAGGGTGCCATTTGCCCTATGGGCCCAGGCCAAAACAGGTGCAATATATAGGGAATAGGGTGCCATTTGAGCAAGGGGCCCTGGTCAAACGTAGTGCACTATGTATGGAATAGGATGCCATTTGGTACGCAGACAGAGGCTAACGTTCCCTCCGCACCCCTTAGGTGTTTGCTCAGGTTCCCAAGAGGAGGTCCCGTTCCCCCGAAATAATAAATGGGGGGCTCAGCGGCAACCGGGCCCAGGGATGTGCTAACCGCAGTCAGCACGAGCCGATCTCTCAGGTGGAGTAGGCTTATGAGCCGAGCCTAGAGCCCCAGACCGAGAGACGATTAGCCGCTTTTTATTGCTGTGTGGCCGTGCAGGGTGTGGGGTATTGGAGTCTGTGTGTGTGTGTGTGTGTATCATACAGGGTTTAGATGGCTCAGAGGGTATACTGTACATTCTGAAGCTAGGAGCTAAGCCAGGAGGATTGAAACAATTTCCTTCCTGGGATCTATTTTATTTATTTTTAGTCATTTAGCAGACGCTCTTATCCAGAGCAACTTACAGGAGCAATTAGGGTTAAGTGCCTTGCTCAAAGGCACATAGACAGATTTTTCACCTAGTCAGCTAGGGGATTAGAACCAGCGACCTTTCGGTTACTGGCACAACGCTCTTAACCACTAAGCTACGTGCCGACCAGTAGTGCTGGAGGGCTGGATGGGGTGAGGTCCGTAGACAGGTCCAGGATCAGACACAGTCTGAGGTGGAGAGGGGGGCATTAGAGAGGGCAGCCTATGGATGGTGAGCCCTTGCTCTGGTCTTCCTACGCATATGTTCTCCTGACTGTTGCTGCTTGGAAACATTCTATGTAGCCCAATTTGTGTGTAGCCTAGGCCTATGTCATGGTTGTGTTTTTATGACTAGGACTGCAGTCAAAGAATATGTTTGACCATCTAAATTATATTAAGTGACTAATCCATGGACTCATTACATTCCAGTTCAAGTGAGACCATATATGCAATGACCACAAACTAGTAAAATCCACCAGAGACTTCAACTAAAACTAATGTAAGTCTCTAACGAGCCAACGCTAAAGCACCTTTCGATGTCATTAAAGCATTGCAGCATTTGAAGAGCAAACAGCTACGACCACTTCAAGAGCTCTACAGTACAACAGGAAGGGAAGTGACTGAGGATGTGTCCCAAATGGCACCCTATTCCCTATATAGTACACTACTTTTGACCAGAGCCCAATGGGTCCTGGTCAAAAGTAGTGCACTATATAGGGAATAGGGTGCCACTTGGGATGCAGATTGACTGACTGACCGACCACAAACGAGGCTGCTCAGAGCTCACGCTGAAGGCCTGCTGACAGAAAGTTGGTCTCCGACCACCCCGCACCTGATTCAGGTGGAAATTGAACGTTGTATTATATTTCCTGTGGCTTTTTGTGGAGCGAGGAACTTGGCGAGGGAACAGTAAGAAAGGGAGGAATTTATAGAAAGCACACTTGAGTAACTCACTTTAATTTGAAAGGAAGAATAACGTCTGTGTCGTTTTAGCTCGGAAACACACACCGGGCTATTACACACACAGGCTCTACTTTCTGTCATGCAGCTGGGGCCGTTGCCGTGCCGATTAAAAGTCTGCAAAGTAGTGCACTGTGCAGGAGCTCGGGATGCATCCCAAATGGCACCCTATTTGATATATAGTGTGCTATGGGTCCTGGTCAAAAGTACTACACTATAATGGGAATAGGGTGCCATTTGGGATGCAAACTGTGAACTTGGCCTCGGCTGAAATACTATATTAGACAATATTTGTTTGATCTCCATGACATAATCTGATTAACAGGGACGCACGCTATGGGCCCAACTGTCTGTCTGGAAGGGCAGGTGAGGAGAGACAGAAAGGACAGGAGTCTGGTTAGGGTCTAGAACTCCCTCTACCTCTACCTCTACCTCTACCTCTACCTCTACCTCTACCTCTACCTCTACCTCTACCTCTACCTCTACCTCTACCTCTACCTCTACCTCTACCTCTGCTTGGGATCTAGTCCTAACCAGGCATGCAGCCAATCGATGCTCCACAATTACCCAGGTGAGACCTGATGGTTACCATATGAGCAGGGACAGCCTGAGCTGTTTAAACTTCAGATTACTAGGATGTTTTCTCTGCTATTAGCCTCTTCCAATACCTCTATTTCACAGCCCTGTGTAGTGGCGGGTGGACTCTGGATCTGCAGAGGTGTGTGAGTGTGATGGGGTAGTAGGGTTTAAAGTAATGGTGTCACTGACGATAGCCATGTTCACCTGAGCACTGAGCAACAGCGGCATCTTTCTGCCAGGCAGGCTCTCCTGTAAGGGGAGAGGGTTGTACTGTACTGTACGCTGCCGATTTCTCTCTCTCTCTCCATTTCTATGTCTGGCAGTGTCTGTCGGGCTGACATTTGTGTACCAGGGAAGAAGGAAACACACAGTAACAGGCCAGCCTGTCTGTCTAAAGCAGGGTTAGAACAATCACCCCTCCATTCAGCCTACATTACTAAGACACGCTAAAAGCTCATTCAACTCAGCTTTCTTTGAGAAAAGAGAGAGGGAGAAAGTGAAACAAAGAACACTAAAGATATAAATGGTCTTGTCTTGGCGGAAGATGATAAATGTGCGTGCTCTCTTTCATGTCACCCTGACTTATTGGCCTGCTTCATGGCTGGGCGGGCCAGGGCGGGACATCATTCTTCTTTAATGGGGGTATATATATATATATTACGCTACAGTAGCGACGGCAACTCAGGCCACATTAGGCTGTAAATCTTGTGGGTATTTATAGATTGCAGCTGACGCAAACCAGTGGGAGAGCCAGGCAGCCTGTCGCAGGGAGTCGGTGACAGGTTGGCTCAGAAAGTTGGTGGCCTCTGTCCTGATGGTGGTGGTGGAATTCACATCGCTAAGTGGCTGGTGCCAATTCATTACCGGGACATTTAAAAAGCAACCGCCGCTGAGCCCCTCTCCCACTCCCACCCTGCTTCCAATCCTAACTGTCAGCCCTTGACAATCACATTGCTTGTTAATTGGTCGGCCCTCCTCTGCTGAACATTTCAAACGTTTTTTAAGAGGGAGAGGTGGAAGAAAGGAGGAGAAGGAGGAGGAGGAGTGAATGACTTCCAAGATCTGCTCTGTTGGCTCCTCACCAGCCACCAGTCTCTCAGACGCACACATCAGACTGGCATTTCCCGAAACCCAAAACACATATCCCATCTACCTGCACTTGTTCTATTGAGATTTAGTAGCTGGCAACAGGTAGTTGAGGTTTTCCTTTCTCTTTACAGACTCCCCCTGCTGGGGAACTGCAGGTACTGCAAAGCCAAGGCTCTGCAAAGTTCAAACTTTTCAACAACTTCAACAGCCTGAGGTCTGTCACTGTGAATAGACACAGGCTTTGAGCTCTTTCAGGGTTTAGGACTGGGAACCAGTGAGGGAACATGAACATATCAGTTTCCCCACACAGACAGACAGAGTTTCCTTCCCCAGGAGAGATGTATAATAGGGAATAAGCCTGATCAGCCATGATCCAGTGTGGTCAAAGACCAGGTGAGGTCCACCCACATGCCTGCCTAAATGTTATGGAAATATGACCACAATCTTTACCATAATTATATCTGTGCCATTTCACATTAGCTTTTCTTTGGGCTGACACAATCTGGACTTTGATTCAGACCTACCCATCATTATCTGGTGAAAATGCCTTAGTCCAAAGCCATGCATAACAAACCAAGCATAACATGTCCCTGTTTGGTTTCCTCAGTCTTGTCCCAAGCATCTGAGCTATTCCATAAATGCATCCCAAGTGGCACATCATTCCCTATAAAGTAGTGCACTATATAGGGAATAGGGTGCCATTCGGGATGCACCCCATAAAACACTGCTCGCATTGGCACAGCACAACCAGGATACTGTACAAACACGTGCTAATAGAGAAAAGGTTTCTATAGTGAGGGGCGGAAAAATTCCTCCCCCTCCCTTCACTTGTCTATGACACAAAGATGGCAGCCAAACAGTTTGGTCAAAAACGGTCTGCTACTGACTGACCATTTTGTTTACAGTCCATCAGAACTTAATTAAAGGCATAGTTAGGGATGCTAGCTGATACCTAACACTTCCAGTATTTGTACTAACACTAGCATTGGCTCGTGAAACTACCTCTAACTTCATACTGGACGCAGAGACATAAAAATTGTATCCACGAGTTCATCTGAAGTAGACAATTAATTGCCAAAATCCCAAACTACACACCTGTAAATGTAATACTAAAGATGAAAAGAAGAAAAGTGAGCACTAGTCGTGGAGGCTGATACTGCATGTAAACCCTGGGCTTTGTCCCTAGGAACAGAGGGAGGAATTACAGAATAGAGAGAGGAGGGGTGTTGCTGTAGTCTGCAGACTAGACGAGGGTAGTGGAGAGGGGGCCAGACAGACTGCAGCCTGCTGTACTGAAGGCATGTGGTTCACTCATTAGAACTGTTTGCCAGAGAAATAAAGATATCAAGTGTGCTCATCTCCGGAGCTATCTGTTTTAACAACCCTGCCGCCTTGCCTGGCCCAGAGAACCACTTCAGATAGAGAGTGGAAATGAGATGGTGACTTGAGAGAGAGGAGGAAAAGAGGTTGAATGAGAAAGAAAGAGGAGTGTGTGTGAGAGAAAGGGAGAGAGACATGATAGGTGAGAGAGAGGGAGGCAAAAAGACAAAGAAAGAGTAAACTCTTAGAAAAAAGGGTTCCAAAAGGGTTCTGGGGTTGTCCCCATAGGAGAACCCTTTTTGGTTCCAGGTAGCACTCTTTTAAAACCCTCTGCGGAAAGGGTTCTACATGGAACCAAAAAGGGTTCTACCTGGAACCAAAAGGGTTCTACCTGGAACCAAAAGGGGTTCTTCAAAGGGTTCTCCTATGGGGACAGCCGAAGAACCCTTTTTGGTTCTAGATAAAACCTTTTTTTTTTAAGAGTGTAGAACAAAGAAAATGAGAGGGGGGAGAGAGAGAAAAAGAAAGGGAGGGATGGATCTCTTGATGATCCTAACGCTACCCTTACATACACACGGAAGCATGCACACACTCCCTTCTTTAGAGGATGAGGAGCAGAAAATAGGAAGAGGTAGAGTAGGTTTACCTTGACCAGCGAATGGAGGCTCCTCTCTCTGAACATGTCGTGTAGAAAGGTGCTGTCATCCGGGCTGTCAACATGGGGCTGAAGCTGGAAGGGCAGGGCAGACAGCAGCTCATACAGACCTGGAGGCACAAAGAGAGGGAAAGAGGAGTAAACAACAGTCAGCGGTCATCAGATCATACACACACACACAGTGAGAGAGACAAACAAAACACACACACAGAGACAGAAAGACAGACAGACACACTCAAACACACACACACACACACACAAATAGTTAAATACCCTCAAAGTTCTCAAGGGGGAGATGAGGGGGGAAATAAGTTCTAGAGACTTCTAGGGAAGGTATCACCAACCCAGGTTAAAGCAACCATGGGGTTGAGCTGCTCTTGCCTACAGAGAGCTCTTCACTGGACCAGACTAGACCAGAACAGGTCGGCAGGAGGCAATAAGCCACTTCCTCTCACAGCTCGGCACTTCCTGCCTGTCTCAGCACTTCCTGTTGTTCCAGGAACTCCACAGTCAATGTCACACACAAGCAATAAATCCCACAAAGAAATCAATCTGTCTGTACTGAACTACAATTTTAGCTTTTATCCCAATTCAAGAATTGTTTCAACTTTATTATAAGTGTTCTAGTTTTTTAGTCTGGAAGGGCCTCAGTATGCTGGTTAAGTACTGGCTGTTTTGGTTCTGGAAAGGCTTTAGTGAGTGTGATTGTCGGTCTAAGTGCTGTAGTATTGGGTCTGGATGGAAAGGCCAGTCTAAGACCTGCTGTCCTAGGACTAAGTGGAGCGTGGTTGTATTGGGACTATACACTAAGAACACCTGCTCTTTCCATGACATAGACTGACCAGGTGAATCCAGGTGAAAGCTTTGATCCCTTATTGATGTCACTTCAAATCAGTGTAGACGAAGGGGAGGATACATGTTAATTAACCTCTAAAAATCTAAGCCGTTTAAGTTTGGCCTTTACTACTAGGCCCATAGAAACACATTGAATAACACATTCATAAATAGCAAAAAAGACAGTCCAAAAATAAATTATAAGGAATAAGGTTTTGAAGTGTCTGTCCTATATCTAGGAGATAAGAAAGCTCAGGAAATATTTTAGTAAAAAAAAAAAAAAAATGAACACCTTATTTTTGTTGGCACAAACTACCTCCATACTTCCATTTGTTTGTATGGGTGACCTTCAGAATGGGTTACCTTCAGACAAGTCCACATTAGTTCACAGATGTTTTTGTGAGAAGACTGATTTTCGGGATGTCTCATGGTCTGACAAACACCGCTGTAGCTTAGCCACCTTCCACCGCAGATGCGGAAGGTCCACAAAGGCGGATGCGGCAGATTGAGACGCAGCCCATGCAAAAAGATCTCTACTTTAAACTGACTGATTTTGATGGGGATTTTTAAAAAATGTTACTTAGATTGATGCCCCGGTGCGCCAATAGACTCTTAAGGATTAAAGGATTTTTAAGCCTCAAGACAATTGAGACATGGATTGTATATGTGTGCCATTCAGATTGTGAATGGCAAAGTGCCTTTGTGTATCAAGAATGGTCCACCACCCAAATAACATCCAGCCAACTTGATACATATGTGGGAAGCATTGGAGTCAACACGGGCCAGCATCTCTGTGGAACGTTTGACACCTTGTAGTCCATGCCCCGACGAATTCAGGCTGTTCTGAGGGCAAAATCAGGGATGGTGCAACTCAATATTAGGAAGGTGTTCCTAACGTTTGGTATACTCAGTGTATTCTGGAGAGGTCTCAGTATTCTGTTGGGTCTAAGTAGTGTATTGGGTCTGGTCTAGGTCTATGGTGCCTGGTGAGTAGGTCAGTGTCTGGCCCTTGCGCTGAATTAATAGCTCCTCAGTGTCCATCTGAACCACAGACCATCTCAATCAAATAGCAGCAGACAACCCCACAGGGACTCAACTGGCTTACTCACTGGATTAGAAGAATGGATTTTATAAAATTCTATTTAGAGAACCAGATTAAGACCAGGGGAACAACCCTCTGAGGGAACAGAAAGGCTGCGGCCCAAATGGCACCCTATTCCCCATTTAGTGCACTAGTTTTAGTGCACTACTTTTGACGAGGGCCTTTTGGATGACGGTAATTGGCCAGTCAAATGACCACGGTCACTGTAATAACCGATAGAATAGCAAAAAAACAGACAAACATTTTCTCCTCTCCTCCTGACTGCATGTGCTGCCATAGAAATGGAATGAATAGAACGGGCATCCCCATTCAAGTCAATGATGGCATAATGGGTGGACTGGCGGCCATTGCGAGTGTACCAATAGGAGCAAAGCAGGAAGTAAAATATGTGCTGTGATTTGTTGTTTCAACTCAACTGACATTTAAAAAATACATTCCATTGCATAAGCCCTATTAGTTAACAACTATTAGTTAACACCAGGCTCTGACCGGGAGACCCATGGGGCGGCGCATAATTGGCCCTGCGTCGTCCAGGGTAGGGGAGGGAATGGCCGGCAGGGATGTAGCTCAGTTGGTAGAGCATGGCGTTTGCAACGCCAGGGTTGTGGGTTCAATTCCCACGGAGGGCCAGTATGAAAAATAAAATAATGTATGCACTCACTAACTGTAAGTCGCTCTGGATAACAGCGTCTGCTAAATGACTAAAATGTACATTTGAATTAACATTCTTCAGTATCATGGAAATTATTGCATCACAATACCAGGCAGCCATTGTGAGTGTACCCATGAGTTTACCAGTCAAATTGCCAGGGTTAGAGGTTCCAAGCCTGTTCTATTAATGAGAGATATATATATATAGTGCCTTCGGAAAGTATTCAGACCCTTTGACTTTTTCCATATTTTGTTACGTTACAGCCTTATTCTAAAATTGATTAAATAAAATAAAATCCTTAGCAATCTACAAACAATACCCCATAATGACAAAGTGAAAAGTGTTTAGACATTTTTGCAAATATATAAAAAAATAAAAACCTTATTTACATAAGTATTCAGACCGTTTGCTATGTGACTCGAAATTGAGCTCAGGTGCATCCTGTTTCCATTGATCATCCTTGAGATGTTTCTACAACTTGATTGGAGTCCACCTGTGGTAAATTCAATTGATTGGACATGATTTGGAAAGGCACACAACTGTCTATAAAAGGTCCCAAAGTTGACTAGGGCGGCAGGTAGCTTAGTGGTTAAGAGCGTTGTGCCAGTAACCGTCGATGTGCCCTTGAGCAAGGCACTGAACCCTAATTGCTCCTGTAAGTCGCTCTGGATAAGAGCGTCTGCTAAATGACTAATTATTATTGACAGTGCATGTCAGAGCAAAAACCAAGCCATGAGGTCGAAGTAACTGTCCATAG
Organism: Coregonus clupeaformis; assembly: GCF_020615455.1. NCBI lineage: Eukaryota > Metazoa > Chordata > Actinopteri > Salmoniformes > Salmonidae > Coregonus > Coregonus clupeaformis. The sequence goes on from NC_059198.1 coordinate 69,381,894, forward strand.
AGCTCTGAGACAGGATTGTGTCGGGGCACAGATCTGAGGAAGGGTACCAAAACATTTCTGCAGCATTGAAGGTCCCCAAGAACACAGTGGCCTCCATCATTCTTAAATGGAAGAAGTTTGGAACCACCAAGACTCCTCCTAGAGCTGGCCGCCCGGCCAAACTGAGCAATCGGGGGAGAAGGGCCTTGGTCAGGGAGGTGACCAAGAGCCAGATGGTCACCCTGACAGAGTTCTAGAGTTCCTCTGTGGAGATGGGAGAACCTTCCAGAAGGACAATCATCTCTGCTGTATTCCACCAATCAGGCCTTTATGGTAGAGTGGCCAGACGGAAGCCACTCCTCAGTAAAAGGCACGACAGCCCTCTTGGAGCTGCCAACAGGCACCTAAAGACTCTCAGACCATGAGAAACAACATTAGTAGCCTACCATACTCAGCACTCTATTGTCCCTCTAATTACTCTGACATCAATGCAAATGTAATCAAAAATTTAATCAAACACTTAATGAGAGCCCAGGAGCTCATGTTGAGCAACATTTCTATAGGCTATGCAATTGCGCGAGAAAACAGAGTGATGGCCTCTATTAAAAAGAGGGGGATCCCATCAGCTTTCTATAGGCTAGGCCTACTATATTTATTTCTCAACTTTTCTAATATTAAGCACATTGCTTATCTTTACAACAGGATTATAGCCTACTGTCACGATCGTTGAGAGACGGGTCAGACCGAGGTGCAGCGTGCGATGTGAACATGTTTATTTATAATAAACACACAACCAAACCAACGTACCGTGAAGTCCAACGCTATACACACTACAAGCCTAACACAGGAACAAGATCCCACAAACATAGTAGACAAACAGGCTACTTAAGTATGATCCCCAATCAGAGACAACGAGCGACAGCTGCCTCTGATTGGGAATCACACCCCGGCCAAACATAGAAATACAAATCTAGATCCTAAACATAGAAAATATCACATAGATTTCCACACCCTCACTAAACAAACAAGAGTTCCATACGTCAGGGCGTGACACCTACCTGGCTGGCATGAAAATGAACCACGGGAAAAGCGTCCTTCATTCGCTATTTAAGTGCATACATGTCTTTTTTCCCTCTGCCCCTGTTTCGAGACAAGTGCATAATAATGGTCCATTCTAAATCAAAACAAATTTCACACATACAGTACCAGTCAAAAGTTTGGACACACCTACTCATTCAAGGGTTTTTCTTTATTGTTACTATTTTCTACATTGTAGAATAATAGTGAAGACTTCAAAACTATGAAATAGTCCCTCCTATAGCTCAGTTGGTAGAGCATGGCGCTTGCAACGCCAGGGTTGTGGGTTCGATTCCCACGTGGGGCCAGTATGAAAAATGTATGCACTCACTAACTGTAAGTCGCTCTGGATAAGAGTGTCTGCTAAATGACTATAATGTAAAATGAAATAACACATATGGAATCATGTAGTAACCAAAAAAGTGTTAAACAAATCAAAATATATTTTCTATTTGAGATTCTTCAAATAGCCACCCTTTGCCTTGATGACAGCTTTGCACACTCTTGGCATTCTCTCAACCAGCTTCACCTGGAATGCTTTTCCAACAGTCTTGAATGAGTTCTCACATATGCTGAGCACTTGAATGAGTAGGTGTGTCCAAACTTTTGACTGGTACTGTATATATATATATATTTATTTGTTTTTAAATTTATTTTATCTCCCAGTTTCAATTATGATCTTGTCTCATCGCTGCAACTCTCCAACGGGCTCGGAAGAGGTGAAGGTGGAGTCATGCGCCTAACCGCGCTCCTTAACACCCCGCCAGCTTAACCCGGAAGCCAGCCGCACCAATGTGTCAGAGGAAACACTGTTCAACTGGCGACCGGGGCCAGCCTGCAATTGTGTGCCGTCCTATGGGAATCCCGGCCACGGCCGGTAGTGGCACAGCCCAGGAATGAACCCGGGTCTGTAGTAACGCCTGCAGCACTGCGATGCAGTGCCTTAGACCGCTGCACCACTCGGGAGGCCCATTAATTATATTTCTATGTGTGCTGCTGCTGCATTGTGGTCATTCTGTCAGCTGTTCGTATGACCCCCCCACTGGTCTGTGGTTCAGATGTTATGACTGTTGTTTTATTTTCATTACGGTTTTCATCCATAACCGTCGGTTACACAGTTATACTGTAATTGTGCAAGCCCTAGCAACAGCCCTCCTATAGCCCAGACAATGCTTGGCTTACGCACACACACATACACACAGTGAAACTCTTAATTTAACATCCCTCACAGGCACATACCTAACACTCTCTCTGACCACACACAGAAACCTCCAACACCCTCACTGAGAGACCATTAACACTGAGTCATTCTCATGCACAATCAGGAACATTTATTGAATTGACAGATTTCTCTAGAGTGGACTGAGCTGAACTGAAGTGGAAACATTAGTTCCCAAATGTCACACCAGCCTTCGCTTTGGCTCCCCCTCCTGTCCAGCTCAGGCGTTCGGCATCGCCGGCGTTCTAGTTGCTGCCGAACCTGCTGCTGGCAAACGCCCTTCACTCATCAACCCCGGACTTGTCTCGTCATCATTACACACACCTGATTCCAATCCCCACTCTATCACTGTATATATACTCCCTCTGTCATTTGTCTTTGTCGGTCATTGTATATGTTGCTTATTTTCCTGAGAGGTATGTCTCCTACTATTTCCTGAGTACTTTATATTTTGCACTGTGGGTTTCGTCCCGCTTTAATAAATTCAGTAGTTCTAAACCTGCGACTGCCTACTCCTCTCTATAGTTGTGACACCAAACTGATTGATTGATTACACTCATCCCCTGACTGACATACCAAGCCAGGGAAAGTGGGAAGGATGGAGGAATGGATGTGTGTACTGGCAGCTGGGATTAGTTGGTGGGGGTAGCCATAGTGACAGACAGTGGCTGAGTTCATGAGGCTGCTGTAAGAGAGAGCGAGAGAGACTATATTCTGTCACATGTCACTAACTGCTCTGGTTTATATTTGGATGTGGGTTCTTTACGGTCCTTGGGATTCCGAAGAGAGATAGACACAGGATGTATGAAGATGACATCTTCCTCTGTGTAGTGTTAACACCCCAGAGAGAGAAAAATATTGGACATGAGAGAGCCAGAAGATAGAGGTGAGAGAGTTCAGTAAGATAAGCTTACTGCCCTGTATGTCTGGGGTCTCTGTCCTGACCTTCCAAGCCCTGGACCTAAGATCTTACTACAGCCTATAGGCTGGCTACAGAGGCATCTGTTCCTCTCATTCATTTACAACTTGGAAATCCGAACAGTCATATTATAAAATATTTAAAGGGACACTGGATGAGGGGGAGGGGGGAGGGGAGGGAGGGAGGTAGAGATGTGGAAAAGCAATCACCACGGCAGCAAGAGCAGACCCTTCGTAAGGCGTTTTGGTCTGGGGGTCTTTGGTCTTTTCTCCTCTCCCCTCCTATTTGATGTGAATGACTGGGGAACAAATCAAAGCAAGACTCTTCAACATTAGAGTAGTAACTGTTACTACTGGGTCGTGCTGGTCCTTGGGTCAGTGTGCCAGGCTGAGGCTAAACTGATTAATACCAGTGCGTGTAAGGAGCATGGAACAACAGCAGTTGCAGCAGAGTAGAGAGAGAGAAAGAAAAAGAGAGGGAGAGAGAGAAAACTAAACAAATAAAAAAGAGGGGGAGAGAGAGACACAGAGAGAGAGAGAGAAAGAGAGAAAGAGAGAGAGAGAGAGAGAAAGAAAAAAGAAAGAGGGGGAGAGAGAGAGGAGAGAAAGAAAGAGAGAGAGAAAGAAAGAAAGAAAGAAAGGAGAGAAAGAAAGAGGGAGAGAGAGCGAGAGATAGAGAGAGAAATACAAATTCCATCTAGACACCGTTGCCCTAGAGCACACAAAAAACTATACATACCTCGGCCTAAACATCAGCGCCACAGGTAACTTCCACAAAGCTGTGAACGATCTGAGAGACAAGGCAAGAAGGGCCTTCTATGCCATCAAAAGGAACATAAAATTTGACATACCAATTAGGATCTGGCTAAAAATACTTGAATCAGTTATAGAACCCATTGCCCTTTATGGTTGTGAGGTCTGGGGTCCGCTCACCCACCAAGAAGGCTCTCCGCACTGCTAAAGCTAACTCTCTCTCCTCTGCTCTTGTCCTTCTAGACCTGTCTGCTGCCTTTGATACTGTGAACCATCAGATCCTCCTCTCCACCCTCTCCGAGCTGGGCATCTCCGGCGCGGCTCACTCCTGGATTGCGTCCTACCTGACCGGTCGCTCCTACCAAGTGGCGTGGCGAGAAGCTGTCTCCGCACCACGTGCTCTCACCACTGGTGTCCCCCAGGGCTCAGTTCTAGGCCCTCTCCTTTTCTCCCTATACACCAAGTCACTTGGCTCTGTCATATCCTCACATGGCCTCTCCTATCATTGCTACGCTGACGATACACAACTAATCTTCTCCCTTTCCCCCTTCTGATAACCAGGTGGCGAATCGCATCTCTGCATGTCTGGCAGACATATCAGTATGGATGACGGATCACCACCTCAAGCTGAACCCTGGCAAGAAGGAGCTGCTCTTCCTCCCGGGGAAGGACTGCCCGTTCCATGATCTCGCCATCACGGTTGACAACTCCGTTGTGTCCTCCTCCCAGAGTGCGAAGAGCCTTGGCGTGACCCTGGACAACACCCTGTCGTTCTCCGCTAACATCAAGGCGGTGACCCGATCCTGCAGGTTCATGCTCTACAACATTCGGAGAGTACGACCCTGCCTTACACAGGAAGCGGCACAGGTCCTAATCCAGGCACTTGTCATCTCCCGTCTGGATTACTGCAACTCGCTGTTGGCTGGGCTCCCTGCCTGTGCCATTAAACCCCTACAACTCATCCAGAATGCCGCAGCCCGTCTGGTGTTCAACCTTCCCAAGTTCTCTCACGTCACCCCCCCTCCTCCGCACACTCCACTGGCTTCCAGTTGAAGCTCGCATCCGTTACAAGACCATGGTGCTTGCCTATGGAGCTGTGAGGGGAACGGCACCTCCGTACCTTCAGGCTCTGATCAGTCCCTACACCCAAACGAGGGCATTGCGTTCATCCACCTCTGGCCTGCTGGCTCCCTTCCTCTGCGGAAGCATAGTTCCCGCTCAGCCCAGTCAAAACTGTTCGCTGCTCTGGCATCCCAATGGTGGAACAAGCTCCCTCACGACGCCAGGACAGCGGAGTCACTCACCACCTTCCGGAGACATTTGAAACCCCACCTCTTTAAGGAATACCTGGGATAGGATAAAGTAATCCTTCTATCCCCCCCCCCCCAAAATTGTTTTAATAAAAATAAAACAGTAAGAATAAAACGATCAAAAAAAAAAAAAAAGAAGAAAATGTAAAGTGGTTATCCCACTGGCTATTGGGTGAATGCACCAATTTGTAAGTCGCTCTGGATAAGAGCGTCTGCTAAATGACGTAAATGTAAATGTAAATGTAAGAATTCACAAAATGGGACAAACACCAAATTGAGACTCTGCATGCAGAGTTCTGCTAAAATATCCTCAGTGTACAACGAAAAATACCAAATAATGCATGCAGAGCAGAATTAGGCTGATATCCGCTAATGATCAAAATCCAGAAAAGAGCCGTTAAATTCTATAACCACTTAAAAGGAAGTGATTCCCAAACCTTCCATAACAAAGCCATCACCTACAGAGAGATGAACTTGGAGAAGAGTCCCCTAAGTAAGCTGGTCCTGGAGCTCGGTTCACAAACACAAACAGACCCCACAGAGCCCCATGACCACAACAACAACACAATTAGACCCAACCAAATCATGAGAAAACAAAAAGAGAATTACTTGACACATTGGAAAGAATTAACAAAAAAACTGAGCAAACTAGAATGCTATTTGGCCCTAAACAGAGAGTACACAGTGGCAGAATACCTGACCACTGTGACTGACCCAAACTTAAGGAAAGCTTTGACTATGTACAGACTCATTGAGCATAGCATTGCTATATAGAAAGGCTGCCGTAGGCAGACCTGGCTCTCAAGAGAAGACAGGCTATGTGCACACTGCCAACAAAATGAGGTGGAAACTGAGCTGCACTTCCTAACCTCCTGCCAAATGTATGACCATATTAGAGACACATATTTCCCTCAGATTACAGAGATCCACAAAGAATTCAAAAAACAAACCCAATTTTGATAAACTCCCTTATCTACTGGGTGAAATACCACAGTGTTCCATCACAGCAGCAAGATTTGTGACCTGTTGCCACAAGGAAAGGGCAACCAGTGAAGAACAAACACCATTGTAAATACAACCCATATTTATGTTTATTTATTTTCCCATTTGTACTT
>NC_059198.1:69733752-69788752 GCF_020615455.1 Coregonus clupeaformis
AGATCAGAAACTCCTGCCTCCCCGTCTGTCTACTTCAAGCAGTCACAGAGAGCAGCAAGCTCATCTCTATCCTGCACAACAACAGCTGGACTCATATTTAATTTAATATTTTTTTTTTGTGTCATTTAGCAGACGCTCTTATCCAGAGCGACTTACAGTGCATACATTCTTTTTTTTTCATACCCCCTGTGGGAATCGAACCCACAACCCTGGCGTTGCAAACACCATGGTCTATCAACTGAGCTACATCCCTGCCGGCCATTCCCTCCCCTACCCTGGACGACGCTGGGCCAATTGCGCGCCGCCCCATGGGTCTCCCGGTTGCGGCCGGCTACGACAGAGCTCTGAGCTTGTGGGATGGTGTGTCTGCACAAAGCGAGTTGTGTGACATTTGAATATTGTTCTTTGTAGTTGTTACTATTGTTGTATAATGTATTTGTGTATAGCTGTATTGTAATATGGCAGGTAGCATATATACTGAACAAAAATATAAACGCAACATGTAAAGTGTTGGTCTCATGTCTCATGAAAATATTCCATTTGCACAAAAAGCTTATTTCTCTCAAATGTTGTGCACAAATTTGTTTACAACCCTGTTAGTGAGCATTTCTCATTTGCCAAGATAATCCATCCACCTGACATGTGTGGCATATAAAGAAGCTGATTAAACAGCATGACCATTACACAGGTGCACCTGGTGCTGGGGACAATAAAAGGCCACTCTAAAATATGCAGACCATGAGACATCATGAAATTCGGTCTTCTCACAAAAACGTCTGTAGTGTCAGAATGGCCTACAAATGATTATGACCACTCTATTGAAAGAACACGCTGGTGTTCTCCGTTTTGCTCTAGGACGCCCACAAGCCTCACAAGACTTGTCTGAAGTCGGTACAGCCTCTTCTGCCAACTTCTGTCTGCAGCGTCAAAACAGTTTGGGCTACACACTAATATAACCCCTCTGTGGACAGCTGAGACTCTCACAATGGGATCCAATAATTTTTTTATATATATTTTGTTATCCTTTAAAAGGTCTTACAATTCAAAATCAAATAGCTAAATGATCCTTGGTATGACCCCTCCCCCTTGGTATGACCCCTCCCCCGGCTTAGACAGGGCTTAGACTCTAGTGCCCTCAAACTCAACTCTGGACCTCAAAGCCAGTTCCACTGCATTTTTTCATTGTTCCCCTCTAATCAGGGACTGATTTTGACCTGGGACACCAGGTGTGTGCAATTCATTATCAGGTAGAACAGAAAACCAGCAGGCTCAAGACCTCGTAGGGTAAGAGTTCAGTACCCCTGCTCTAGAGGGTCAAGGTATCTGTGACCAACAGATGCCTATCTGTATTCTCCAGTCATGAGAAATCCATAGATTAGGGCCTAATTAACATTTTTCAATTGACTGATTTCCTTATATGAACTGAACTGAAAATCTTTGAAATTGTTACATGTTGCATTTATATTTTTGTTCAGTGTACATTTTCATCCTTCCCTTGATAATAGCCTTGTTGCTCTACTTGTGCTATCAGTTATAGGATTGTGTACAGTGGATTCATTACCTCTGTTTGTTCTGTTTTAGAACCACTGCCATTCTACTACCTTTCCGTGTACATTCCATCTGTGTGTATGTGTGTGTGTCAGTAAAGTATCCTTGTGTGTAACTCTGAGGTTGCCTTATTCCGCTCTTACCGGGGGAGATGTTTGTTGGTCACAGATCAGCCCAAATGGAGAGTCGCTCTCTTTCACTATACATGCCCTGAAGGTTGGAACCAAAAAGACCCAGGAAGAGATCCTGCCCCCCCCCCCCCCACCCTGTCTCAAGTCTAAGGACATAATTATGATGAATCAGTTTATAGTTTGTAATCTATCAAGTCAACTTATTGCTCCACTGATGATGCTCTAGATGCTGCATGTGTGGATGTGGAGTACTGCACATCCACACATGATGGTGGTGTATCATACAGGTATCTATGCAGTATTCTCAGTTCTCTACCTTGTATTATCGTACTTAGCCCGATACTTGAGTCATTAGAACACTGGCGCTAATGGAGTTTGAACATGTTCATACAAACCTCCCACTCACATCCGTACTTCTTTCACTTGTTTATATCATATCTTCCTACATAGCCTAAAGGAAAAATATACATCTTCCCACATATTAATTCATTCACTTTTTGCACTTTTTTTTACACACGCACACACACACACACACACACACACACACACACACACACACACACACACACACACACACACACACACACACACACACACACACACACACACACACACACACACACACACAACACACCAATGGTCTGGTCCAACCCTGCTTCAGGAAGAGACTACATACAGACACTCATAAGGGGTTTCTCTGTCTCCTACACATTTCTTTCTATCTCTGTCTAGATTGATGGGGTGATGAGTAGGCCATAAGGGGTGAGGTTGGTTGGGGAGGGGGTATTGAAGGGTGAGGTTGTATACAGTATGTCACGGAGCTATTGAGGGGTGAGGTAGGGTGAGTCAGAAAGGGATTGAGGTAGGGTGAGGGCAACAGATGATTAGTCAATGCACCCACCTCCTCTCCAGGTAATAGGGGCTCTCTGCATTGCTGAGTGAGTGGAATACCAGATGTACCTGATAAAACCACTCTGAGGAATGACTAGTTTGATTGTGTCACGGTGAGATGTGTCTAAGATATTATATTTGAAGACAAATGAAGATATATTAGTTGACATTAGCCTACTGTTGATTTATAGTGGGTCTAGTTGTTGTTATGTTAGTAGCATATATCGCAGTAGTTGGGTGGTTATGTCATAGAGGTGCGACAGCAATATTGCAAGAGCCCATTGCAGTTCAATCTAAGCAGGAGTGGCATTACCTCCACACAGAGGTCTCTCTCTCTCTATCTCTGTCTCTCTCTCGCGCGCGCTCTCATCACTCGCGCGCTGTGCAGCTGAACTACGGCGTTTGCAGAGAATATAACAAATCTGACTCTTCCCTTCAAGCATTGGAAGAATATTTTGGAACGGAAATCAGAGGAGGTACTGTAATCATTTGTTTACCTTCCAAGGGAATGTGAATTATTTTATAAATGGCATGCTCCTATAGTCGCATAGTAATGAATAGTTCAGAGGGAAACTGATCGATGGCATGCAGTTGCTTGCAGAGCAGCCACCTGCGCTAAACCTAAGCTCTGCGTTGTATGTCTATCGGCGCAACAGTACTAGTAGCCGACATGGTTTTATAAGCAAAGCCTACTTCATTTTTGTGTTGGTGTTGGTTGTGTTGTTTGTTTTGTAAATGTTGGAATTCAGTTGAATGATTTAGGCTATAATTGGTGGGAGGACGCTATAGCCTAATCGAAACACTGCCTATTTGAATTACAGTTGTTGGATATGTTTGTGTGGCGAGAAATCTATACGATACATTTATATTTGTGTTTAGACTACTTGTGCAAAAGAATGAGAAAGACCGTGTCGGTCGATATATCGACGGTTGGACGCGCGGATGGACAGATGTGAGAGGGGGATTTGGAGGGAGGAGAGGAATCACGCGGGGATACTACTGTGACGTTCTGCATGTGATGTGTTCTCTAGCCAGGTTTGTCCTATATCTCTCTCTCTCTCTCGCTCTCTCTCAAGCTCAGCACTGTGACCAGATTTTGCACTTTAACACAGCAAATCAACTGTCGCTGTCGTCTCGGTATTGGCTATAGGACAGGATAATGCAAGGCTGACAGGCTGTCACAAGCCAGCGTGTGCACTTTGGATAATATGGATTATATGAGAAAGTATTTAACAGTATTGGCTGAACAGCATTGGTTGAACCTCTTGAAATATTACTGAAAATGTGTGTCTGCGACGCGTGTGAGTGTGTAAGCTGAGAGAGAGAGAGAGAGAGAGAGAGAGAGAGAGAGAGAGAGAGAGAGAGAGAGAGAGAGAGAGAGAGAGAGAGAGAGAGAGAGAGAGAGAGAGAGAGAGAGAGAGATGGCTTGGTATCAGCAGATGTTGATGCACCGCGGGGTCCCCTTCTCCACCGGCTACCATTTGGACGTTAGGCACCGATCACACTCCCGACACCGAGAGCAATTCAGCCGCCCACACGTTGCCCTGAACGGATGGTATGAGGAGTGAGCTGAACGCAGAACCCTGATTTGTTATAATCAAAGACATACGGATGAATCATGACCACTGCACTGAGTTTTCATTAGGCAGCCTAGTTCTCATTTATGTATATCTATTCCGTTCTATTTCCATTCTACAGTTATTTCTTCAAGTTAGCTTACAGTTTTTTTTCGATTGCTAACAAGCATTGTTCAATAGTGTGGATACATGTGCAAAACTGTGAATACAGTTATCAAAACAACATGCAACTTGGCAATGCACATCCTACATGTCTCAAAATAAAATCTTTCTACCAAATGAAAGCTAATGGTCTCTCACTACATGCACACTTTGTCCTTCATAGTATCATGACCTACAAAACTCTAAAAACAGTTACCACTTGAAAATGTGTCAATTTGTCTTTAATATCATATTTATTTAGATGAACCAACAGTCATTTTTACAAAAGAAGAGACCTGTACTGTATAGAATGTCCTGCAAGATATGTAAAGAAATAAAGCAGAAAGGCTGCAATATGCTTCAATATAATTTACTGTATTTTTGCAAATTAATGTATTCCAAAATACACAAAAATAAATAATTCCAGTACTGTTAAACAAACAAAAAGGGAACAGTGTACACCTGATATGATGCTACACTTTCAACATTTTGAAATGTATTATTGTCTGCCAACACTCTCTTGAATTTCTTGAGTTTTATGGCATTGTTCCTAATGACCATGTCAACAATTACAGCTTCCTGCTGAGCAGAGAAAATCCTACCTCCCCCCTCCATTTGGTAACCGTTGGGTCCTAAAACAGAAATAAAATTACACACAAGTGGTTCGGAGAGCTTTTGCTCGATTTACTACTCTACAGTAATATTCAGTACAGTTAGATGCCCATGCAGAATGCATATCTTACTGTTAGATTAATTTGTATTTTAAGAATAATGACTAAAGGATTTCACCCAAATACAGTATAAATGTGTGAACGGTGTTAGTTATAATGTAGTGGCAACCCACTAACAGAGGGGGGCGGGACTAAACATTCCAGGGTGAAGGGGACTGAGAAAACGGGTTACAAAAAGCCTCCTAAAGGTGGGCGGAGCAAAGTGCCTTTGTGTGTCAAGGGGTATAAAACAGGAGTGTATGGGTTTTGGCGCCAGAGCTCTCCATGAATAAAAATACAGATCATTCTTGCTGGTTGTGGACCTTGAATCATTTATGATTAAAATCAGAGCCTTACAACCTCTGGTAATGATTCAAGCTTAGGTTGAATTAGAGATAGAAATTCTCGTGACAGAGTGGTCTTTCGAGCGGAGCTTAAAAACGTCTTTGTCGTTCTAAGGACACCGAAACCGTGCACGGGCGGGTGATTGCATCCGTGGAGAATAGTCCTGGCCTTCGACGTTAACGTTATAAACAGGCCGGTGATTACTCTTATGAACGATAAAGACGTTAACGAGTTTGAAAAAGCATTTAAATCCAAACTGCAAGGAAAAGGTCGGTAATTTTTATTCATGGATTTGGTGAAATGATTTGAACTTGTATAAGAATAGTAATTATTGTGAAGGGCAGAGAATAGTTACCAAAATCTCAAAGGAAGTAATAATTATTATGATGGAAGGAAGGAGGGTCCGTAATTGACCCTAGGTAAATAGCTATTACCAAAATAATCTAGTTCATATTGAGATTGTACGAGATACAGTCTTTACAATATAAACAGGAAGGGGGATAATTTTCATTGTGTGCGATGGATACATTAAAAAGGTCAAAAGTCGTGTAAACAACTGGGGATTTGCTCTAACTCTGTCTGTTTCATGAAACTGGAGCAGTTACGACCTCTAGGTTACAACTAGTGTTAGCAAATGATCGTATAATGTTGTGTACGTGTGAGACTTGATGATCCATCGGAATACGTGATAATTGTCTCAAGGAGGGACTGAATTAGTCGCGTGAGAAAAAATGGTTATCTGACTCCTTTCATGAAACCGGAGTTTAAAAAAAAACTCTGAGTTATGGGTTAGATAATTTAAATGGTTAATTACAAAAGCAGATCATAACATTGGCTCAAGAGACGCACTAATAATAGCTCCTAGGAAAATAATTCTGGATTGAATTATTACTAAACGGGAAAATTTCTTATTTTTCCACCATGGGAAATAAATATTCTAAAGAGGTCCGAGAATTAACGGGGGATGAAAGATATATGTTAGGAGGAGATCGAAGAAATATGTTTTATGGATCCATTTGGGAGAAGAGGTATGGATTTATTGGGCATCTCAATGTGGAAAAGGTAAAAGTTATGATTAAGCAGATGCATGTAAACTGTGGAACGGATTTGAAAAAACAGCAAGGGGAGGGGCTAGAGACAGCGAGGGTCTTTTTGAAGCGCGAAGGAGAGAGGAAGTGCTTTAACTGTAACAAAGAGGAATATTTGGCAAGGGAGTGTAAGGCCCCGTGTAAATACTGTAACAGAACAGGTCATAACCATCATGACTGCAAGGGTAAAGGAAAGGGCAGTGTCGGAGATAGGACAGTCTATTTTTTGGTTCAACGGGTAAAATGTTTGAAAAAATGATTCGTGTCTATTAAGAATTGGCTAAAAACACCACGAAGCGATTATTTGAGAGGTACCTATAAAATTCCAACGATATATACGTATGAACTTTCTCACCCAAACGTAGACGTACGTCATGAGTGAGAAAGTAGAGAATATTTACATTTGCATTTTTGGTCATTTGGCAGACGCTCTGGTCCGGAGCGACTTGCAGGAGCAGTGGGGGTTGGGTGCCTTGCTCGGGGGCACATCGGCAGATTTTTCGCCTGGTCGGCTCGGGAGTTGGAGCCGGCGACCTCTCGGTTGCTGACATGGTGCTCTTGGTTACTGGGCTACCAGCCGGCCGATATGAGTTTAAGGTTGTGCCGTTGTTTGATTAGGTGATACGGTTATGTGATAAGGTTTAATGGGTAATCGGACCATAACTAAAGTGGTTATAGAAGTAATGTATAAATAGTAGAGAGCCAATAGAGGGTTCCATTGAACTATTATGGTTTGTTGGGCATTTGAATGGCATAAGGTGAAATCTGTGTGTATGAGGGAATTCAACGGCTGTTATGAATGATAACCGGATACTACTTAGTATTTGGTTGGTTAATGCTGAATGGAACATTTGAGGCGTGGTTGGGGGGTAACTAGGAAGACGCACTTATTCAATGGTAAATGGGTGTAGGGAGAGAGAGTTTTTACATGTATTAAAAGTTGCATTAGATAGCTTTAGTAGTATTCTAGATAGGTCTATGAAAATATGTTACAAGTACGAATGACATTATTTCCTAAGAAGGAAGATTTGTAGGGAAGGTCCCCGCGCCTCCCCCATAATGTAGGAAGGAGCAGGAGAGGGGGGAGAGGTGAGAGACAGTACATAGTTCAGATGGTAGGAATGTCATTAAGTGTATGCTTATCAACGATATCAAGTATTTGTTTTATTGATTGGGGCCGAATCAGAGAGAACGGTTAAAGGGATTGAATGGCGAGCTGGAGTGGCGATAGAGCTGTGAAAATTGAGTTAAGGACGATAATTTATGGCTCTGGTTAGCGGGAAAAAATAGAGACGGTCAAGCGAGTTAGATTGAGCTGGAAAATTTCAATTAGAGGTCTAAAGACTTTACTGAAAGAAAGTGCTTTGATGAATTCAAATGGTTATTACTTTATTGTATAGGTTGAGTAACACCAGTGGTGGATGAAAATAAATGGTGGATTCCCCACAAATTTTTTTAGTTTCGTTACGTGAACAATGGGATATCGTTTTTACTATTAGGATGATTGATTGAAAAAACATTGGTTATAAGTATGAAGTTATTAAACAATTGGTTTACATTTTAAGAACATCAATGCAACAAGTTGCAATGAGGAAAGGAATAGTAAATTGGGGAGATAAAGGGGAAAATAACTGAGTTGTATAATAATTTGAGGGAACATTACCATCGACTTGCAGACTTCTCCAAAGTACATGAATGTAAACAGGAAGACAGTGAGACCATCAGCCAATACTTAGAGAGACTGAGAAATGTATTTAACGCAAATGGTGGCATACCTGAGCCTCCCCAGGGGTAGGAAAATGATACTCCGTACCATCAGCAGCTAAAAATAGCATTCCTTAGTGGAATGAGACCAGAAATAAGCAGGAATATTAAGAGGACTTTAGTGGGATGGGGAACTACTTCGTTAACCGAGGTCAAGAGATATGCAATCCATCATGAGCAGAATAGTAGACAGGGTAGAACTCCATAATAGAAGGGGAGAGAGATTTACCTAGTGGGTGGATCAAATAATTGATAATGGATCATTTGAGATGAGATCACATGTAGCAGATTTAGGGTAATCAATTAAATAATCATTGTATACTCGAGGAATTTTTAGTGGTTTTATGGATTAGTTATGAGGAATTAGATTGATACAAACATTATTGATGGGTAAGGACTGGGGATATCTGTATCATGTTTTGTGTGTGCTACCATCTTTAGATTACTGATGGTAATTGAAGGTTAACAAAATGGATAACCAGGAGAAAGAGATTAGTTTATCTCATTGGAATGTTGCTAAGGGTGAGGGTGAGCAGTAGTGAATTTAGGCAGTATTTAGGTCATAAAAGGGAGCTACCAAATTAAGTTGAGCCTGGCTATCTTTGATTGTTGTTTTTCAATTGGGTTTTTCAAATAAAAAAAGAACACACCCAGCATGATGTTTATAAAGGGTTGTTATGTTGAATGTAGGGGATTTTCAACAGTTCATAGGTGGTGTTTACTATGCTGTGCGATGGAACGGTTTGTTGGGGGATATTTGAACCTAAATTAATGCAATAAGCTGCAGTAATCAGAGGAATGTACAATCTAAGGTGAGACAGCTATTGCCTAGATCATTGATTTAGCAATAGGATCAGTAAGATAGGGACTAGAAAGAAAAAAAATAATAGATGAAGAATGATGAGCTTTTTGGTAATGATAGACTGCTGTAAAGCTTGGGTACTCCATTATGTACTGCATACGGGTAAATTAAGTGATCTTATCTATGGGAAGGCAATGGCAGCCCATGGTAAAATCATTTGGAACTCTAAGGAGGAAGAACAGTTTATGTTGTTGCTCTCTTCCCAAACAGTCTTAGCTTTTCATACATATATCAGGGATGTTACCCAAATGGTAGAGAGTAAAGAGGGATATGACATTGGTCGTGATTTAAAGATGGTGAGTTTTTTTTTGTGGGCTATTAGATATAACTGGGTTAATCACAAACATAGAGGTTTTTATTCTTTGTTGCTAGGCAGAAGACTTAGGTGACCTAGGGTCGAAGTGCTTGCTCTTACTTCAATCCATGGCTGTCTTTTGTCTCTCTTCAAACATTGTGAAGGGAGCGGCACCAGGATTAAGCAGAGTTCAGGCTAAAACCTGTCTCTCCTTTGCTATCTTCTTGATTGATTACAGCAAGAGGGGGGGTTGTGTTAGGTTTGAAGAGGGGGGAAGAGGCTAATGGTAGGATTAAATAATATACGAAGGAGAGGACAAAATACTTTTTTAAAAAAAGAAAGAAAGAAAACATTTTTTTAAATACAGTCTAGAAAGAGAATGCAGTCAGAAATTGTTAGATTAATCTGAACATGTGTGAAGATAGTTTATTAACCACACCCGTATGTCAGAGGTTTTGTGCCCCACAGGTGAACTAAAGGAGAAGGTGACCCACTCTATCTAACCAGGTGACTGGTGAGCATCCAGTCCCTAAAGAAGGAAAACTGGAAGCAGGCCTGTTGGGAAGGGCCCTATCAGGTTATATTGGTCACTGCCTTGGCCATTAGAATAGCAGAGAGAGTAACCTGGGTCCATGTTACCCACTGCAAGAGGTAAGACCACATACAAGCACCACTGAAACACACACAGAGTTGGAGAGCAGAACTGGACCAATAAGGTCCGGGGATCACCTCTGTTAACGAAGATCTCCTACCCCGACCTATCATCACTGTAGTGTGTTCTTAGTGTGTGAGTATGGAGTGGTACCAAGCAGAAGGACTAAAGGCAGGAGAGGGTTGGCGGTTTTTGGGAATATGGGTGACCCTGAGCTGCATCATAGTCTCGGCTTATATTATAAAATCCCATTGTATTTATGTTCAGCTCCCTCGGCGGATTGTTCCTGGGCTCAGGTATTTAGACATACTGGGGGATGGAGATATGAGTGGACGTCCAGATGGAGGATAAGGTATAACGACATCCCCACGGAGATGGTAGTAACAATAGTAAAGGTCACTAAAGAGGACATGAAAATAACTTACTGGGCTTGCGCGGACGAATACGGACGGGATACTTGTCTAAGATTACATTTGATGGAGTCAAAACATATGGAGGGCACAGGTACTGTCATTAATCCATTAATAGCAATAGACCGAGTAGATCAGTCAAGGGATGACGGAGTCAATTCGACTAACCCGTCCACTATGAAAGATTTTCTCCTCCAAGAATGGAACCAAGGGGAAGTGGAGGGGGTCCCTGATGAGAATCTCTGGTTAAAGTGGATGAAGTACACCGCTAGGGCCTTGGGGGAGACCAATTGTTATGCATGCTTCATTGGGCGACCGACAATGTTGACCGCCCCAATGCCAAAGGCAATGTTTCCCTGTGTATTAGACCTGGGGTCCAATCAAAAAGAGCCCAATTGCACAGGGAAAAAATGATGAACCTTGCCATCCCTCTGACTGATGTGTGGTGGGCATGTACTAACAAAGGGAGCATTCGACAGACATTACCAGAAGGATGGGTGGGTACTTGTGCACCAGTATTGTTGGTCCAAACCTGTAAGAATTAGTCATCAAAGACCAGTGACAGGAAGAATAATCAGGAGGAGGAGAAATATAGGTCAGGAAGGAAATAGCCCAATTTGGATAGATGGTATAGGCATCCCCAGGGGTGTTCCAGACAAATACAAAGCTATGAATCAAATATGGGAGGGTTTTACCACAACATTTTTCTGGTGGGTGACAATAAACAAAAATGTGGATTGGATTAATTATATCTATTACAACCAACAACGATTTATTTACCAGACTAGAGATGCAATAAAGGGGATCTCCGAGCGATTATCCGCCATCCCGCTCATAACTTAGTAGAGGTTGGTTCTAGATCAGGCAGAAAGGGCCGGTGTCTACAGAATGATAAGCCATTGTTGCACATTTATCCCTAAAAACACCACACTGGATGGGATAGTCACCAGAGCTCTTACAGAATTTACTGCACTAAGTGAAGAATGAACTGAGAACTCAGAAGTTAGCACATCGTGGATAGGGTGGTTTGATGAAATGTTTGGTAAATGGAAAACCATAGCAGCCACCATCTTAGGAGCGGTCAATGTTTGTATGGGTATTCTTGTATTATGTGGTTGTTGTCTTGTTCCCTGTGTCCGAGGATTGGTGAGTCAGGCGTTGGTGAAATGCAGTATCTAAACAATGATGAGAGATGGACTGACTCTGGACTCAGACCAGGGGAATGTGAAAAACGATCCTCCAGGCTTGGTGGATGACGAGGATTTGGACCCTGAAAGACCGCAATTGGATGAAATGTTTATTAGTTCTGACGTGATCTCTGAGATTAATCATGCTTGTAAAATACATTTATCCTGAATGTGAAGACATTTAGTCAAAGGGGTGGATTGTTAGATTAATTTGTATTTTAAGAATAATTACTAAAGGATTTCACCCCAAATACAGTATAAATGTGTGAACGGTGTTAGTTATAATGTAGTGGCAACCCACTAACAGAGGGGGGCGGGACTAAACATTCCAGGGTGAAGGGGACTGAGAAAACGGGTTACAAAAAGCCTCCTAAATGTGGGCGGAGCAAAGTGCCTTTGTGTGTCAAGGGGTATAAAACAGGAGTGTATGGGTTTTGGCGCCAGAGCTCCCCATGAATAAAAATACAGATCATTCTTGCTGGTTGTGGACCTTGGAATCATTTATGATTAAAATCAGAGCCTTACAACCTCTGGTAATGATTCAAGCTTAGGTTGAATTAGAGATAGAAATTCTCGTGACACTTACCTGTTAGTTTGCTGGAAGGTTCATATAACAGATGATACAGTTGAGCGTTGCAAATTTGGCTGCACTCTGAGACCAGCATCTCTCATTGATAGACCATGCTTGACAACATGATCAATGATTGTAGCCCTAATCTCATCTGACACTACAACTCTGGGTCTTCCCCTCAGTCTTTTTCCACCACGGATACGTAATCCTCTGCCTCTCCCGGCAACTCTTCCACCTCTGTAAGCCACTACACGATCTCTGGCTGGGTTCCATGTTTATGTAAAATATATTCCAAAGATGTCCCCTTTTGTAGAGATGGTAATGACATAAAAAATGGAAAACACCTGGGTAGGTCTTCAGTTACGTAATGTAGAATGAAAATGAGCTGTGAATAATTAAGAGTTATTATTATTATTTTACTTTAGCAATGTAAAAAATTACAGTCAAATTCAATTTTCAGTAGCTTTTGAACTTGAGTTTAACAGTTTTGATAAGGGTATCTTAACATTTGCTAAATGGTCTGTAGATACATAGAGCTTTGTTGGTAAATGTGTTTTTGTGAAACAAGTTTTAATGTAATTTGAAAGATGTTGTCATTTGAAGGCATTTTGTGTCAAAGCAATGACAAATGATCCACAGGTTGCCACATAGAGTGTTGTTGTGATAACTGTATTTAGAGTTTTGCACATGTATCCGCAGTATTGAACATTGCTTGTTAGCAATTGAAAAAAAACTGAAATAGAGATAAGATCTATTTTACTAGGAGTATATTCCACTGGGCACACACTGGTTGAATCAACGTTGTTTCCTTTATGAGAGAGAGCTACATGCTGAAAAAGTTAGGTGGACAGTGTGGTGCCAGGATAACAACCTCTCCCTCAACGTGACCAAGACAAAGGAGATGATTGTGGACTACAGGAAAAAAAAGTGGACTGAGCACGCCCCCATTCTCATCGACGGGGCTGTAGTGGAACAGGTTGAGAGCTTCAAGTTCCTTGGTGTCCACATCACCAACAAACTATCATGGTCCAAACACACCAAGACAGTCGTGAAGAGGGCACGACAAAGCCTATTCCCCCTCAGGAGACTGAAAAGATTCGGCATGGGTCCTCAGATCCTCAAAAAATTCTACAGCTGCACCATCGAGAGCATCCTGACTGGTTGCATCACCGCCTGGTATCGCAACTGCTTGGCCTCTGACCGCAAGGCACTACAGAGGGTAGTGCGTACGGCCCAGTATATCACTGGGGCCAAGCTTCCTGCCATCCAGGACCTCTATACCAGGCGGTGTCAGAGGAAGGCCCTCAAAATTGTCAAAGACTCCAGCCACCCTAGTCATAGACTGTTCTCTCTGCTACCGCACGGCAAGCGGTACCGGAGTGCCAAGTCTAGGTCCAAAAGACTTCTCAACAGCTTCTACCCCCAAGCCATAAGACTCCTGAACAGCTAATCATGGCTACCCAGACTATTTGCACTGCCCCCCCACCCCATCTTTTTACGCTGCTGATACTCTGTTAATTATTTATGCATAGTCACTTTAACTCTACCCACATGTACATATTACTTCAACTACCTCAACTAGCCGGTGCCCCCCGCACATTGACTCTGCACCGGTACCCCCTGTATATATAGCCTCCCTACTGTTATTTTATTTTACTTCTGCTCTTTTTTTCTCAACACTTTTTTGTTGTTGTTTTATTTTACTTTTTTATTAAAAATAAATGCACTGTTGGTTAAGGGCTGTAAGTAAGCATTTCACTGTAATGTCTGCACCTGTTGTATTCGGCGCATGTGGCCAATAACATTTGATTTGATTTGATTTGACAGCGCACTATGCTGATTCAGCAGGAACCTGTTTAAAGGTGTTGAGTCAGTCGACCACCTTGCACGTGGCTCACGATAGGGAAGTCTGTAGCAGGTTAATACATGCTGATGCTTGTACAGTATCCAGCCCTCCAGGGTTGCCTAAATTCTTTCAGCTGGTGAGGTTTTTAGTAGCGTCAGGTGCGGTGCCTGGTTGGAACTAAACCTTGCAGCGCTCCAGGCCCGGATCAACCCAGGGTTACCTACACTACCCCCTGCTCCAGCCCCCCATCCATTCTGGTGAAAGGACCATAGGCCAGAGGGCTTTGGCCTATCATCTAGTCAGCCAATATTGAATGTTAGGTCCATTAGCTTTTTATGACCCCAGAGTACAGTCAGACAGGCCCCTACGACCCTGCTAACATAACCACATAGGTAGAGCCCCTACGGCCCTGCTAACATAACCACATAGATAGAGGCCCCTACGGCCCTGCTAACATAACCACATAGATAGAGGCCCCTACGGCCCTGCTAACATAACCACAATGCCCCATAATGACAAAGCAAAAACAGGTTTTTAGAAATTTTTGAAATGTATTACAAATAAAAAACAGAAATATCACATTTACATAAGTATTCCGACCCTTTACTCAGTACTTTGTAGAAGCACCATTGGCAGCAATTACAGCCTCGATTCTTCCTGGGTATGACGCTAAAAGCTTAGCACACCTGTATTTGGGGAGTTTCTCCCATTCTTCTCTGCAGATCCTCTCAAGCTCTGCCAGGTTGGATGAGGAGCGTCACTGCACAGCTATTTTCAGGTCTCTCCAGAGATGTTAGATCGGGTTCAAGTCCGGGCTCTGGCTGGGCCACTCAAGGACATTCAGAGACTTGTCCTGAAGCCACTTCTGCGTTGTCTTGGCTGTGTGATTAGGGTTGTTGTCCTGTTGGAAGGTGAACCTTCACCCCAGTCTGAGGTCTGTTGCGCTCTGGAGCGAGTTTTCATCATGGATCTCTCTCTACTTTGCTCCGTTCATCTTTCCCTCGATCCTGACTAGTCTCCCAGTCCCTGGCCACCACCATGCTTTGCCGTAGGGATGGTGCCAGGTTTCCTCCAGACGTGACGTTTGGGATTCAGGCCAAAGAGTTCAATCTTGGTTTCATCAGACTAGAGAATCTTGTTTCTCATGGTCTGAGTGTCCTTTAGGTGCCTTTTGGTAAACTCCAAGCGGGCTGTCATCTGCCTTTTACTGAGGAGTACCTTCCGTCTGGCCACTCTACCATAAAGGCCTGATAGGTGGAGTGCTGCAGAGATGGTTTTGCTTCTGGAAGGTTCTCCCATCTCCACAGAGGAACTCTGGAGCTCTGTCAGAGTGACCATCGGGATCTGTGCCTCGACACAATCCTGTCTCGGAGCTCTACGGACAATTCCTTTGACCTCATGACTTGGTTTTTGCTCTGACATGCACTTTCAACTGTGGGACGTTATGCAGACCGGTGTGTGCCTTTCCAAATCATGTCCAATCAGTTGAATTTACCACAGGTGGACTCCAATCAAGTTGTAGAAACATCTCAAGGATGATCAATGGAAACAATTTCGACTCTCATAGCAAAGGGTCTGAATACTTATATAAATAAGGTATTTCTGTTTTCGCGTTGTCATTATGGGGTATTGTGTATAGATTGATGATGGAAAAAAAAGATTTATTCCATTTTAGAATATGGCTGTAACAAAATGTGGAAAAAGGGAAGGGGTCTGAATACTTTCCGAATGCACTGTAGATAGAGACTTGTACTGGTACTATACAGTGGCTTGCAAAAGTATTCACCCCCCTTGGCATTTTTCCTATTTTGTTGCCTTACAACCTGGAATTAAAATGGATTTTTGGGGGGTTTGTATCATTTGATTTACACAACATACCTACCACTTTGAAGATGCAAAATAGCCACTGGAATTTTTGCCCATTCTTCAAGGCAAAACTGCTCCAGCTTCTTCAAGTTGGATGGGTTCCGCTGGTGTACAGCAATCTTTAAGTCATACCACAGATTCTCAATTGGATTGAGGTCTGGGCTTTGACTAGGCCATCCCAAGACATTTAAATGTTTCCCCTTAAACCACTCGAGTGTTGCTTTAGCAGTATGCTTAGGGTCATTGTCCTGCTGGAAGGTGAACCTCCATCCCAGTCTCAAATCTCTGGAAGACTGAAACAGGTTTCCCTCAATAATTTCTGTATTTAGCGCCATCCATCATTCCTTCAACTCTGACCAGTTTCATTGTCCCTGCTGATGAAAAACATGTCTGAGAGAGAGATAGAGAGAGAGAGAGAGAGGTGAAATTAGTGCATGTAGGCGACATACTCTGTGCTGTCAATGTTGTGATGGCAAGTGGATTGCTAGCCACATGCGTATGCACATACACACCACATGCTCAAGCACACTGACACACATTGATTCAGTTGAAGTCGGAAGTTTAAAACTTGTTTTTCAACCACTCCACAAATTTCTTGTTAACAAATTATAGTTTTGGTAAGTCGGTTAGGACATCTACTTTGTGCATTACACAAGTAATTTTTCCGACAATTGTTTACAGACAGATTATTTCACTTATAATTCCCTGTATCACAATTCCAGTGGGTCAGAAATTTACATATACTAAGTTCACTGTGCCTTTAAACAGCTTGGAAAATTCCAGAAGATGATGTCATGGCTTTAGAAGCTTCTGATAGGCTAATTGACATCATTTGAGTCAATTGGAGGTGTACCTGTGGATGTATTTCAAGATCTACCTTCTGCCTCTTTGCTTGACATCATGGGAAAATCAAAAGAAATCAGCCAAGACCTCAGAAAGAAATTGTAGATCTGTAGGTCTGGTTATCCTTGGGAGCAATTTCCAAATGCCTGAAGGTACCACGTTCATCTGTACAAACAATAGTACGCAAGTATAAACACCATGGGACCACGCAGCCGTCATACCGCTCAGGACGTAGACGCGTTCTGTCTCCTGGAGATGAACGTACTTTGGAGCGAAAAGTGCAAATCAATCCCAGAACAATAGCAAAGGACCTTGTGAAGATGCTGGAGGAAACAGGTACAAAAGTATCTATATCCACAGTAAAACAAGTCCTATATCGACATAACCTGAAAGGCCGCTCAGCAAGGAAGAATCCACTGCTGCAAAACCTCCATAAAAAAGCCAGACTACGGTTTGCAACTCTACATGGGGACAAAGATTGTACTTTTTGGAGAAATGTCCTCTGGTCTGATGAAACAAAAATAGAACTGTTTGGCCATAATGACCATTGTTATGTTTGGAGGAAAAAGGGGGTTGCTTGCAAGCCGAAAAACACCATCCCAACCGTGAAGCACGGGGGTGGCAGCATCATGCTGTGGGGGTGCTTTGCTGCAGGAGGGACTGGTGCACTTCACAAAATAGATGGCATCATGAGGAAGGAAAATTATGTGGATATATTGAAGCAACATCTCAAGACATCAGTCAGGAAGTTAAAGCTTGGTCGTAAATGGGTCTTCCAAATGGACAATGACCCCAAACATACTTCCAAAGTTGTGGCAAAACGGCTTAAGGACAACAAAGTCAAGGTATTGGAGTGGCCATCACAAAGCCCCGACCTCAATCCTATAGAAAATGTGTTGGCAGAACTGAAAAAGCGTGTGCGAGCAAGGAGGCCTACAAACCTGACTCAGTTACACCAGCTCTGTCAGGAGGAATGGGCCAAAATTCACCCAACTTATTGTGGGAAGCTTGTGGAAGGCTACCTGAAACGTTTGACCCAAGTTAAACAATTTAAAGGCAATGCTACCAAATACTAATTCAGTTTTTCTAAACTTCTGACCCACTTGGAATGTGATGAAAGAAATAAAAGCTGAAATAAATAATTCCCTCTACTATTATTCTGACATTTCACATTCTTAAAATAAAGTGGTGATCCTAACTGATCTAAGACAGTGAATTTTTACTAGGATTAAATGTCAGGAATTGTGAAAAACTGAGTTTAAATATATTTGGCTAAGGTGTATGTAAACTTCCGACTTCAACTGTATATAACAACAGAATTGCTTGATGATAGGTGCCAGTTGTTTACTGTCAAACCAGAAAACATATTATAGCAGGGGCATATCATTTTTTTTCCAGTCAGATAAACACTCCAAACAGCCTACCCAATCGCTCAGAGGCGTCCGCATGGTCCTAAAGCGCACCGTTGCCTCGTTTTGTATCACATTCCAGGGGCGCAACTTTCACTGGGTACTGGGGGGGATAAAAATGCAATTTCAGAATGTGGGGTTTGCGCCCCTGTATTATAGACAGATATTTCAGAGGTGAAATGTAAATATTTAATTGAAATATCAAGGCCCTGAGAGCAATTACCAATTATATTTTTGACATTTCTATTATAAAAATCACAGTAACAGTAATACAACTTAGAAAAAAGTGTGATATGACCTGAAAATAATTACAGGTGATGTCGAGAAATGCTACCCACACACCATGAGGTGATTCAATGTGTGTTGTGTTGTTGTTATTGTTGTGTGTGTGTGTGTTCATTCCTGCCCTACACACACTGAGTAGTGATTGTGTGTGCCGGTGACTTTTCCAGTCTGTTGTTGCAGTAATTGATGTCTGATTGAGTAATAAGTGGTGTGTGTGTTTATGTGAGTGAGTGAGTGAGTGAGTGAGTGAGTGAGTGAGTGAGTGAGTGAGTGAGTGAGTGAGTGTGTGTGTGTGTGTGTTTAGGTGTGTGAGTGTGTGTGTGTGTGTGTGTGTTTGTTTGTGTCTGTGTGTGTGTTTAGGTGTGTGAGTGTGTGTGTGTGTGTCTGTGTGCATGTGTTCACCCATGCATGCATCTGTGTGATATGTGTGTGTGTGTGTTTATGTGAGTGAGTGAGTGTGTGTGTGTGTGTGTGTGTGTGAGTGTTTGTGAGTGTGTGTGTGTGTGTGTTACTGTAGGTTAGGAGGTCTGATTGAGTTGCTAGTGGTCTGGTGATTGAGGTTGGCAGTGGGAGGTGTAACAGACGGCCTGTGAGGCTGAGCCTGTGTGAGGAGCCACTCACATGTGTGTGTGTGTGTGCACCAGCCCTGTCACCGGTGTGCCACAGTGCTTATACAGGCATGCTGACAGAGACTGTGAAGTGGGGTTTGTTGTATGTGAGAGTGTGTGGGTTCTTGACAGGAAGGTGTTAAGGTGGCCTAAGGTAGCAGACTGGTGACAACACTCTGTCCAAGTCTGGCACAAAGACTTGTATGTGTGTTTCAAATCAAATCAAATACAACAGGTGCAGACATTACAGTGAAATGCTTACTTACAGCCCTTAACCAACAGTGCATTTATTTTTTAATAAAAAAGTAAAATAAAACAACAAAAAAGTGTTGAGAAGAAAAGAGCAGAAGTAAAATAAAATAACAGTAGGGAGGCTATATATACAGGGGGGTACCGGTGCAGAGTCAATGTGCGGGGGCACCGACTAGTTGAGGTAGTTGAAGTAATATGGACATGTGGGTAAAGTTAAAGTGACTATGCATAAATAATTAACAGAGTAGCAGCAGCGTAAAAAGATGTGGTTGGGGGTGGGGGGGGCAGTGCAAATAGTCTGGGTAGCCATGATTAGCTGTTCAGGAGTCTTATGGCCTGGGGGTAGAAGCTGTTGACACCGCCTGGTATAGAGGTCCTGGATGGCAAGAAGCTTGGCCCCAGTGATGTACTGGGCCTTACGCAGTACCCTCTGTAGTGCCTTGCGGTCGGAGGCCGAGCAGTTGCCATACCAGGCGGTGATGCAACCAGTCAGGATGCTCTCGATGGTGCAGCTGTAGACATTTTTGAAGATCTGAGGACCCATGCCAAATCTTTTCAGTCTCCTGAGGGGGAATAGGCTTTGTCGTGCCCTCTTCACGACTGTCTTGGTGTGTTTGGACCACCAAGGAACTTGAAGCTCTCAACCTGTTCCACTACAGCCCTGTCGATGAGAATGGGGGCGTGCTCAGTCCTCTTTTTTTTCCTGTAGTCCACAATCATCTCCTTTGTCTTGGTAACGTTGAGGGAGAGGTTGTTAGCCTGGCACCACACGACCAGGTCTCTGACCTCCTCCCTATAGGCTGTCTCATCGTTGTCGGTGATCAGGCCTACCACTGTTGTGTTGTCGGCAAACTTAATGATGGTGTTGGAGTCGTGCCTGGCCATGCAGTCATGGGTGAACAGGGAGTACAGGAGGGGACTGAGCACGCACCCCTGAGGGGACCCTGTGTTGAGGATCAGTGTGGCAGATGTGTTGTTACCTACCCTTACCACCTGGGGGCGGCCCGTCAGGAAGTCCAGGATCCAGTTGCAGAGGGAGGTGTTTAGTCCCAGGATCCTTAGCTTAGTGATGAGCTTTGAGGGCACTATTGTGTTGAATGCTGAGCTGTAGTCAATGAATAGCATTCTCACGTAGGTGTTTCTCTTGCCCAGTTGGGAAAGGGCAGTGTGGAGTGCAATAGAGATTGCATCATCTGTGGATCTGTTGGGGCGGTATGCAAATTGGAGTGGGTCTAGGGTTTCTGGGATAATGCTGTTGATGTGAGCCATGACCAGCCTTTCAAAGCACTTCATGGCTACAGATTTCAGTGCTACGGGTCGGTAGTCATTTAGGCAGGTTATCTTAGAGTCCTTGGGCACGGGGACTATGGTGGTCTGCTTGAAACATGTTGGTATTACAGACTCAGTCAGGGACATGTTGAAAATGTCAGTGAAGACACTTGCCAGTTGGTCAACACATGCTCGTAGTACACGTCCTGGTAATCCGTCTGGCCCTGCGGCCTTGTGAATGTTGACCTGCTTAAAAGTCTTACTCACATCAGCTACGGAGAGCGTGATCACATAGTCATCCAGAACAGCTGGTGTTCTCATGCATGCTTCAGTGTTGCTTGCCTCGAAGCGAGCATAGAAGTGGTTTAGCTCGTCTGGAAGTCTTGTGTCACTGGGCAGCTCGCGGCTGTGCTTCCCTTTGTAGTCTGTAATAGTTTTCAAGCCCTGCCACATCCGACAAGCGTCAGAGCCGGTGTAGTACGATTCAATCTTAGTCCTGTATTGACTCTTTGCCTGTTTGATGGTTCGTCGGAGGGCATAGAGGGATTTGTTTTAAGCATCCGGGTTAGAGTCCCGCTCCTTGAAAGCGGCAGCTCTACCCTTTAGCTCAAGTTTGTGTGTGTAGGTATGTTTGATTGTGTGTGTGTGTTGGTGTGTGTGTGTTTGCGTGTGTGTGTCCGTCCATTTCTGAGGATGTCAGGAGATGACGTGGAAACCGGCCACTAGGGGCAACAGTGAGTGCTGTGACCTTGGTTTTGCTAGGGTGTTGTGGGTGTAAGCATCTGCCTCTGGTTCCAGTTGTTGCATGTTTGAATCCAGAGATAGAAAGTTGTTTTTGATATTTTGGTTTTAAGCCTATCCCAAACCTTAACCCTTACCTTAACCATTTGGAGTTAATGCCTAACCTTCAGAATTCGGAGTTAATGCCTAAACTTAACCTTGGAACGATACAGAGACATTTGGAACAACTTAGAAATTTGACGTTTGAGAAACATGGATGAACGTCTAATTCTGACGTGAGACTGTGAGAGCTTTTGGTGTCGAGAGGGGGCACCATCTGGCATCCTCTCTGCTCTGTGCCAGCTACCCCCTCCTCCACTCCTCCTCCTCCAATGAGGAGAGGGAGATGGAGAGGGAGGAGAGAGGGAGGGGAGGGTAGAGAGGGAGAGAGAGGGGGAGGGGAGGGTAGAGAGGAGAGGGTAGAGAGAGAGGGAGGGTAGGGGAGGGTAGGGGAGGGTAGAGAGGGAGATAAGGAGAGAGGAGCGATGAAGGGGAGGGTAGAAGTAGACCACACTGTATTTGTGAGGTTGTGTAGATGGATAGAACAATGGAGAGGGAGAGTTAAAGTGGTATTTCTAGAAATATATTTTCCTCTGCCCTTTATGTAGCCCCTCTGTCGCATTCTCCACTGACTGTCCAGTACACAGTGCACAAAACACACTCAAAAAAACACATATGAGCATGCAAGCATAAATCCATTGACACACCCACCCAACACATGCATGCATGCACGCGCACACACACACACTCACACATACACGCAGAGGGGATTTTGGAATAATGCCTTGGGTATTTTGTACTGCCCCAGTTTCATTTGGCATCTGTGCTGCACACTCATCCATCTCTCTCTCTCTCTCTCTCTGCACCTCTCTCTGTCTCTCTCTCTCTCTCTCTCTCTCTGCACCTCTCTCTCTCTCTCTCTCTCTCTCTCTCTCTCTCTCTCTCTCTCTCTCTCTCTCTCTCTCTCTCTCTCTCTCTCTGTAAGACACATAGATGCACACACAGTTACACACATATTGGTATCTGTGCCAAGATCTGGGAATAAATATTTGATCCCTGTCACCCACAGCAGCTGGGATTGCACTGTAGACATAATCTCTGTGTTTCTGCATTTGTACTGTGTGTGTGTGTGTGTGTGTGTGTGTGTGTGTATAGCTAGCTAGCTAGCTAGCTACCAGTCCCTCTGGGGAGAGCCGTTTAGCTGCTTCATTCCAACTAAGCAGACTGGAAATGTCAAATTCTAGTTGTAATAAGACAGAATGACTCCTCTCCCCTCTCCACTCAGTGGGGCTCCATCACCTGATTCCTAACGTTTCACAAAATGATAGTCACTAAGTGACAAACACATACTTTAGGTCTGCTATTTACCATGATAAAGTGGGTTTGTATGTACAGTGGGGAGAACAAGTATTTGATACACTGCCGATTTTGCAGGTTTTCCTACTTACAAAGCATGTAGAGGTCTGTAATTTTTATCATAGGTACATTTCAACTGTGAGAGACGGAATCTAAAACAAGAATCCAGAAAATCACATTGTATGATTTTTATGGAATTAATTGGCATTTTATTGCATGACATAAGTATTTGATCACCTACCAACCAGTAAGAATTCCGGCTCTCACAGACCTGTTAGTTTTTCTTTAAGAAGCCCTCCTGTTCTCCACTCATTACCTGTATTAACTGCACCTGTTTGAACTCATTACCTGTATAAAAGACACCTGTCCACACACTCAATCAAACAGACTCCAACCTCTCCACAATGGCCAAGACCAGAGAGCTGTGTAAGGACATTAGGGATAAAATTGTAGACCTGCACAAGGCTGGGACGGGCTACAGGACAATAGGCAAGCAGCTTGGTGAGAAGGCAACAACTGTTGGCACAATTATTAGAAAATGGAAGAAGTTCAAGATGACGGTCAATCACCCTCGGTCTGGGGCTCCATGCAAGATCTCACCTCGTGGGGCATCAATGATCATGAGGAAGGTGCAGGATCAGCCCAGAACTACACGGCAGGACCTGGTCAATGACCTGAAGAGAGCTGGGACCACAGTCTCAAAGAAAACCATTAGTAACACACTACGCCGTCATGGATTAAAATCCTGCAGCGCACGCAAGGTCCCCCTGCTCAAGCCAGTGCATGTCCAGGCCCGTCTGAAGTTTGCCAATGACCATCTGGATGATCCAGAGGAGGAATGGGAGAAGGTCATGTGGTCTGATGAGCCAAAAATAGAGCTTTTTGGTCTAAACTCCACTCGCCGTGTTTGGAGGAAGAAGAAGGATGAGTACAACCCCAAGAACACCATCCCAACGGTGAAGCATGGAGGTGGAAACATCATTCTTTGGGGATGCTTTTCTGCAAAGGGGACAGGACGACTGCACCGTATTGAGGGGAGGATGGATGGGGCCATGTATCGCGAGATCTTGGCCAACAACCTCCTTCCCTCAGTAAGAGCATTGAAGATGGGTCGTGGCTGGGTCTTCCAGCATGACAACGACCCGAAACACACAGCCAGGGCAACTAAGGAGTGGCTCCGTAAGAAGCATCTCAAGGTCCTGGAGTGGCCTAGCCAGTCTCCAGACCTGAACCCAATAGAAAATCTTTGGAGGGAGCTGAAAGTCCGTATTGCCCAGCGACAGCCCCGAAACCTGAAGGAACTGGAGAAGTTTGTATTGAGGAGTGGGCCAAAATCCCTGCTGCAGTGTGTGCTAACCTGGTCAAGACCTACAGCAAACGTATGATCTCTGTAATTGCAAACAAAGGTTTCTGTACCAAATATTAAGTTCTGGTTTTCTGATGTATCAAATACTTATGTCATGCAATAAAATGCAAATTAATTACTTAAAAATCATACAATGTTCTTTTTCTGGATTTTTGTTTTAGATTCCGTCTCTCACAGTTGAAGTGTACCTATAATAAAAACTACAGACCTCTACATGCTTTGTAAGTAGGAAAACCTGCAAAATCGTCAGTGTATCAAATACTTGTTCTCCCCACTTTAGTGTGTGTGTGTGTGTGTGTGTGTGTGTGTGTGTGTGTGTGTGTGTGTGTGTGTGTGTGTGCAGGTTTGCGTACTTGTCAGTATGCATGTGTGGTGTGTGTAGTGTATGTGTGTGTAGTGTGTGTGTGTTTTTCTTTAATATATTGTAATTCAGAGTGCTTTCTAATGACAAGTGTAGTGACTTTAGTGGTTTTGTTTTGATGTGAATTGCACCTTGCATATTCATGGACTTTTAACTCTCTAAATGTGAGCTGTTAACTAAACAATGATGAGTACAGCAGTAACCATGATGTCCTAATTTCACAGATTTGAGTAGACATTCAGTATTTTGTTACCAGGGTATTCATTAGGCACCAAACGGAGGAAAACTGACTGAAACAGGGAGGGTTACCTGAACTTGACCAATCAGAAACACTTATTTTCATTTTCTTTTGCAAAACGTTTTGAAACGTTTTCCGTTACGTGCCCTAATGAATACAACCCTTTATGACAACAAGTTCACATCTTGACATACACAAAAAAAAAAAATGTATGCACGCATGACTG
The DNA here is from genome assembly GCF_020615455.1 of Coregonus clupeaformis. NCBI lineage: Eukaryota > Metazoa > Chordata > Actinopteri > Salmoniformes > Salmonidae > Coregonus > Coregonus clupeaformis. The sequence continues at coordinate 69,758,630 of NC_059198.1, forward strand.
TAAGTCGCTTTGGATAAAAGCGTCTGCTAAATGGCATATTATTTATTTATTATTTTGACAACTATATCAAAAGAACAGACACAGAGAACGGATTGGATGACAATACACATTTAGTTAGCAATATAAAACAACTGGTAGTAAGGGGCAGCTAAAAGGTTCCAAACACTGGTTTTGACCTAGAAAATACCATCACACATTATACAGATTCTCTACAAAATTTCGCCATAAAATTGAATGGGAATTCCCCAGCTGACAAATTGAGAGGCTGTCACATTCATTTTGATATTGTCAGTAAGTTTATCTCTTCCGCCCATTAGGGCTAATTCAGATAGAGACACACACAACGGCTCACACAATCTGTTGAGCCGCCACACAGACAGATCTGTTTACACAGGATTCAGACTTCAGATCACTACATCTTTATTGTGCCTAACTGGAAAGACAGTTGTATACCAAGGCCCATACCCAAATGGACCTCTAGACCCTACACCCAATGCACTTGTGGAGATCTGAGATTAGTTGATTGGTATAAGCAATATTTTGACTCTTCCACCTTGCCTATTAGAGGGCAAAGTGGAGCTATTACCAAGTTTATTGCACCTGTCAAATCCTCTTAGATTTCCACAAGTGCAAAAGCCATAGGGTTTAGCGGTCCATTTGGGATTGGGCCAAATACAGTCAGTGGCCAAAACGCACATTAAATATCACTCTTAAACCATGGAGAAGCACTAGTCTCTGTGCTATTAGTAACATTTGCCATCCCTTTAGATGGCTAGCTAACACAGAATCAATCAGTTCAATCAATCTTCTAGTTTAAAAAAAGGAGGAGAACCATAGAATTCTGGTCCCTGGTGCAACAAAAGGTTGGGAAACACTTCATATAGACACCCCGTTGATGATAGGCTGTGTAGTGGTAACGCTGAGAGACACTGACAGAGAGAGAGAGAGAGGGGAGAGAGGGGGGAGAGAGAGAGAATGAGAAAGAGAGGGGGGAGAACAAGAGCGAGAATGAAAGAGAGAGAAAGAGAGCGGGAGAAAGAGAGAGAAAGAGAGAGAGAAAAGAGAGAGAAATGGAGCCCCATGGGATGCTTCTTGAGTTGTAACAGCTCACCTCCTGTGCGTGGGGATTGCCTATTGGCAGATATATACACCCTGTGGAGAACTATACAGTAGACAATGCAACAAAATCCCAGCCAACCATGGGCCTTAGCCTGGCTAGCTGCTACATCAACCAATCATCTGTTGTTTATCAGAGACCAGAGACATGAGTTATGCTTGGCCACCTGCTTGTGTTTTCTATTTATCCTGAACAACAAACCTTCATGCAAGGTGTGCTTTGTGCTGTGTTTTGGCTCTGCATGTGGTGTGTGTTAGCCTGTTGGTCCCAGATCTGTTTGAGCGGTCTTGCCAATAACCATGCGAGTTGGCAAGATGGCACAAACAGATCTGGGACCAGGCTACGTTTGTGTGTGTCTGAGTAGACTAGGGCTGACCCCAATTATTCGACTGGTCGATTGTTTGGTCGATAGGCTGTTGGTCGACCAATATATTTTTTTGTAAAGCAGCAGCAAATATATATTATACACTGAACAAAAATATCAACGCAACATGTAAAGAAAAAAAGTGTTGGTTCCATGTTTCATGAGCTGAAATTAAAGATGCCAGAAATCTTCCATATGCACAAAGAGCTTATTTCTCTAAAATGTTTTGCAAAGATTTGTTTACATCCCTGTTAGTGAGTATTTCTCCTTTGCCAAGATAATCCATCCACCTGGCAGGTGTCTCAAGTTTTGAGGGAGCGTGCAATTGGCATGCTGACTGCAGGAATGTCCACCAGAGCTGTTGCCAGAGAATTGAATTTTCATTTCTCTACCATAAGCTGCCTCCAACGTCGTTTTAGAGAATTTGGCAGTATGTCCAACTGGCCTCACAACCGCAGACCATGTGTATGGCGTCGTGTGGGTGAGTGGTTTGCTGATGTCAACGTTGTGACCAGAGTGCCCCATGGCGGCGGCTGGGTTATGGTATGGGCAGGCATAAGCTACGGACAACAAACACAATTGCATTTTATCTATGGCAATTTCAATGCACAGAAATACCGTGACGAGATCCATCCGCCGCCATCACCTCATGTTTCAGCATGAGAATGCACGGCCCCATGTCGCAAGGATCTGTACGCAATTCCTGGAAGCTGAAAATGTCCCAGTTCTTTCATGGCCTGCATACATGTTTGGGATGCTCTGGATCGACGTGTACGACAGCATGTTCCAGTTCCCACCAATATCCAGCAACTTCGCACAGCCATTGAAGAAGGGTGTGACAACATTCCACAGGCCACAATCAGCAGCCTGATCAACTCTATGCGAAGGAGATGTATCGGTCTGCATGAGGCAAATGGTGGTCACACCAGATACTGACTGGTTTTCTGATCCACGCCTCTACCTTTTTTTTAAGGTATCTGTGACCAACAGATGCATACCTGTATTCCTAGTCATGTGAAATCCATAGATTAGGGCCTAATTTACTTATTTCAATTTACTGATTTCCTTATATGAACTGTAACTCAGTAAAATCTTTGAAGTTGTTGCATGTTGCATTTACATTTTTGTTCAGTGTATATATATATATATATATATATATATACACTGCTCAAAAAAATTAAGGGAACACTAAAATAACACATCCTAGATCTGAATGAATGAAATAATCTTATTAAATACTTTTTTCTTTACATAGTTGAATGTGCTGACAACAAAATCACACAAAAATTATCAATGGAAATCAAATTTATCAACCCATGGAGGTCTGGATTTGGAGTCACCCTCAAAATTAAAGTGGAAAACCACACTACAGGCTGATCCAACTTTGATGTAATGTCCTTAAAACAAGTCAAAATGAGGCTCAGTAGTGTGTGTGGCCTCCACGTGCCTGTATGACCTCCCCTACAACGCCTGGGCATGCTCCTGATGAGGTGGCGGATGGTCTCCTGAGGGATCTCCTCCCAGACCTGGACTAAAGCATCCGCCAACTCCTGGACAGTCTGTGGTGCAACGTGGCGTTGGTGGATGGAGCGAGACATGATGTCCCAGATGTGCTCAATTGGATTCAGGTCTGGGGAATGGCGGGCCAGTCCATAGCATCAATGCCTTCCTCTTGCAGGAACTGCTGACACACTCCAGCCACATGAGGTCTAGCATTGTCTTGCATTAGGAGGAACCCAGGGCCAACCGCACCAGCATATGGTCTCACAAGGGGTCTGAGGATCTCATCTCGGTACCTAATGGCAGTCAGGCTACCTCTGGCGAGCACATGGAGGGCTGTGCGGCCCCCCAAAGAAATGCCACCCCACACCATGACTGACCCACCGCCAAACCGGTCATGCTGGAGGATGTTGCAGGCAGCAGAACGTTCTCCACAGCGTCTCCAGACTCTGTCACGTCCGTCACGTGCTCAGTGTGAACCTGCTTTCATCTGTGAAGAGCACAGGGCGCCAGTGGCGAATTTGCCAATCTTGGTGTTCTCTGGCAAATGTCAAACGTCCTGCACGGTGTTGGGCTGTAAGCACAACCCCCACCTGTGGACGTCGGGCCCTCATACCACCCTCATGGAGTCTGTTTCTGACCGTTTGAGCAGACACATGCACATTTGTGGCCTGCTGGAGGTCATTTTGCAGGGCTCTGGCAGTGCTCCACCTGCTCCTCCTTGCACAAAGGCGGAGGTAGCAGTCCTGCTGCTGGGTTGTTGCCCTCCTACGGCCTCCTCCACGTCTCCTGATGTACTGGCCTGTCTCCTGGTAGCGCCTCCATGCTCTGGACACTACGCTGACAGACACAGCAAACCTTCTTGCCACAGATCGCATTTTACATTTACATTTACATCATTTAGCAGACGCTCTTATATATATATTTTTTGTTATATATTTTTAGATATATATATAAAAAAATTGGGGGGGGGGGTTCAAATGTCTCCGGAAGGTGGTGAGTGACTCCGCTGTCCTGGCGTCGTGAGGGAGCTTGTTCCACCATTGGGGTGCCAGAGCAGCGAACAGTTTTGACTGGGCTGAGCGGGAACTGTGCTTCAGCAGAGGTAGGGGAGCCAGCAGCCCAGAGGTGGATGAACGCAATGCCCTCGTTTGGGTGTAGGGACTGATCAGAGCCTGAAGGTACGGAGGTGCCGTTCCCCTCACAGCTCCGTAGGCAAGCACCATGGTCTTGTAGCAGATGCGAGCTTCAACTGGAAGCCAGTGTAGTGTGCGGAGGAGCGTGGTGACGTGAGAGAACTTGGGAAGGTTGAACACCAGACGGGCTGCGGCATTCTGGATGAGTTGTAGGGGTTTAATGGCACAGGCAGGGAGCCCAGCCAACAGCGAGTTGCAGTAATCCAGACGGGAGATGACAAGTGCCTGGATTGATGTGCCATCCTGGATGAGCTGCACTACCTGAGCCACTTGTGTGGGTTGTAGACTCCGTCTCATGCTACCACTAGAGTGAAAGCACCGCCAGCATCCAAAAGTGACCAAAACATCAACCAGGAAGCATAGGAACTGAGAAGTGGTCTGTGGTCACCACCTGCAAACCAGTCCTTTATTGGGGGTGTCTTGCTAATTGCCTATAATTTCCACCTGTTGTCCATTCAATTTGCACAACAGCATGTGAAATGTATTGTCAATCAGTGTTGCTTCCTAAGTGGACAGTTTGATTTCACAGAAGTGTGATTGACTTGGAGTTACATTGTGTTGTTTAAGTGTTCCCTTTATTTTTTTGAGCAGTGTATATACAGTGGGGAGAACAAGTATTTGATACACTGCCGATCTTGCAGGTTTTCCTACTTACAAAGCATGTAGAGGTCTGTAATTTTTTATCATAGGTACACTTCAACTGTGAGAGACGGAATCTAAAACAAAAATCCAGAAAATCACATTATATGATTTTTAAGTAATTAATTTGCATTTTATTGCATGACATAAGTATTTGATCACCTACCAACCAGTAAGAATTCCGGCTCTCACAGACCTGTTAGTTTTTCTTTAAGAAGCCCTCCTGTTCTCCACTCATTACCTGTATTAACTGCACCTGTTTGAACTCATTACCTGTATAAAAGACACCTGTCCACACACTCAATCAAACAGACTCCAACCTCTCCACAATGGCCAAGACCAGAGAGCTGTGTAAGGACATCAGGGATAAAATTGTAGACCTGCACAAGGCTGGGATGGGCTACAGGACAATAGGCAAGCAGCTTGGTGAGAAGGCAACAACTGTTGGTGCAATTATTAGAAAATTGAAGAAGTTCAAGATGACGGTCAATCACCCTCGGTCTGGGGCTCCATGCAAGATGTCACCTCGTGGGGCATCAATGATCATGAGGAAGGTGAGGGATCAGCCCAGAACTACACGGCAGGACCTGGTCAATGACCTGAAGAGAGCTGGGACCACAGTCTCAAAGAAAACCATTAGTAACACACTACGCCGTCATGGATTAAAATCCTGCAGCGCACGCAAGGTCCCCCTGCTCAAGCCCATGTCCAGGCCCGTCCAGGCCAATGACCAGGCCAATGACCATCTGGATGATCCAGAGGAGGAATGGGAGAAGGTCATGTGGTCTGATGAGACAAAAATAGAGCTTTTTGGTCTAAACTCCACTCGCCGTGTTTTTAGGAAGAAGAAGGATGAGTACAACCCCAAGAACACCATCCCATCCGTGAAGCATGGAGGTGGAAACATCATTCTTTGGGGATGCTTTTCTGCAAAGGGGACAGGACGACTGCACCATATTGAGGGGAGGATGGATGGGGCCATGTATCGCGAGATCTTGGCCAACAACCTCCTTCCCTCAGTAAGAGCATTGAAGATGGGTCGTGGCTGGGTCTTCCAGGATGACAACGACCGAAACACACAGCCAGGGCAACTAAGGAGTGGCTCCGTAAGAAGCATCTCAAGGTCCTGGAGTGGCCTAGCCAGTCTCCAGACCTGAACCCAATAGAAAATCTTTGGAGGGAGCTGAAAGTCTGTATTGCCCAGCGAAATCCCTGAAACCTGAAGGATCTGGAGAAGGTCTGTATGGAGGAGTGGGCTAAAATCCCTGCTGCAGTGTGTGCAAACCTGGTCAAGACCTACAGGAAACATATGATCTCTGTAATTGCAAACAAAGGTTTCTGTACCAAATATTAAGTTCTGCTTTTCTGATGTATCAAATACTTATGTCATGCAATAAAATGCAAATTCATTACTTAAAAATCATACAATGTGATTTTCTGGATTTTTGTTTTAGATTCCGTCACTCACAGTTGAAGTGTACCTATGATAAAAATTACAGACCTCTACATGCTTTGTAAGTAGGAAAACCTGCAAAATCGGCAGCGTATCAAATACTTGTTCTCCCCTTATAGGGTGTGTCTATATATATATACAGTATATATTAATTTTTTTATGGCACACGAGACACCGTGTCACGATCGTCGAAAGGAGGAGACCAAAGCGCAGCGTGTTGAGCGAACATCGTAGACTTTATTATAAAGAAACCACGATCAAAACAACAAACCAAATATGACGAAAGTGAAGTCCAATACTGATAATGACTAACAGCAACAAGGAAACAAAAACCCACAAAACCAAGGTGAAACCACACAGTATAAATATGGCTCCCAATCAGAGATAACGAGCCGAACAGCTGACACTCGTTACCTCCGATTGGGAGTCATCTGACTAATCAACATCAAACCCAAACATAGAAATGAAACAACTAGATCCCACATAGAAATACACCCAAATGAAAATGACAACCCTGGCTCACTACTAAGAGTCCCGGAGCCAGAACGTCACAGTACCCCCCCCTAAAGGCGCGGACTGCGACCGCGCCTCACAACCCTACAATAGGGGAGGGCTGGGTGGGTGTTGCTCCCCGGAGGCGGTTCCGGCTCCGGGCTTGACCACCACCCCACTATAGTTACTACCCGCTTTCTTAACCTCCTCCCAATGACCACCCTCCACTTAAACCCACCTGGATTAAGGGGCAGCACCGGACTAAGAGGCAGCACCAGGATAAGGGGCAGCACCGGACTAAGGGGCAGCACCAGGATAAGGGGCAGCACCGGACTAAGGGACAGCACCTGACTAAGGGGCAGCACCTGACCAAATGGCGGATCCTGGCTGGCTGGCTCTGGCGGATCCTGGCGGGGACGGCTCTGGCGGATCCTGGCTGGACGGCTCTGGCGGATCCTGGCTGGACGGCTCTGGCGGATCCTGGCTGGACGGCTCTGGCGGATCCTGGCTGGACGGCTCTGGCGGATCCTGGCTGGACGGCTCTGGCGGATCCTGGCTGGACGGCTCATGGCTGGCTGACGGATCTGGCTGCTCATGGCTGGCTGACGGATCTGGCTGCTCGTGGCTGGCTGACGGATCTGGCTGCTCATGGCTGGCGGAAGGCTCTGGCTGATCCCGTCTGGCGGAAGGCTCTGGCTGCTCCTGTCTGGCGGAAGGCTCTGGCTGATCCGGTCTGACGGAAGGCTCTGGCTGCTCCTGTCTGGCGGAAGGCTCTGGCTGATCCTGTCTGGCGGAAGGCTCTGGCTGATCCTGTCTGGCGGAAGGCTCTGGCTGATCCTGTCTGGCGGAAGGCTCTGGCTGATCCTGTCTGGCGGAGAGCTCTAGCGGCTCCGGTCTGGCGGACGGCTCTGAAGGCTCATGGCAGACGGGCGGCTTTGCAGGCTCAGTACAGACGGGCAGTTCAGACGGCGTTGGGCAGACGGACAGTTCAGACGGCGTTGGGCAGACGGGCAGTTCAGGCGCCGTTGGGCAGACGGGCAGTTCAGACGGCGTTGGGCAGACGGACAGTTCAGGCGCCGTTGGGCAGACGGGCAGTTCAGACGGCGTTGGGCAGACGGACAGTTCAGGCCCCGTTGGGCAGACGGCAGACTCTGGCCGTCTGAGGCGCACCGTAGGCCTGGTGCGTGGTGCCGGAACTGGAGGTACCGGGCTGAGGACACGCATCTCAGGGCTAGTGCGGGGAGAAGCAACAGGGCATGCTTGGCCCTGGGGACGCACCGTAGGCCTGATGCGTGGTGCCAGAACTGGAGGTACCGGGCTGAGGACACGCATCTCAGGGCTAGTGCGGGAAGCAGCAACAGGGCATGCTTGGCCCTGGGGACGCACATAAGGCCTAGTGCGGAGAGCAGCAACAGGGCATGCTGGACCCTGGGGACGCACATAAGGCCTAGTGCGGAGAGCAGGAACAGGCCGGGCTGGGCTGGCGACGCGCACCGTCTCCCTGGTGCGGGTGGCCGGAACAGGCCGGGCCGGGCTGGCGAGCGCACCGTATCCCTGGTGCGTGGAGCAGGAACAGGCCGGGCTGGGCTGGCGACGCGCACCGTATCCCTGGTGCGAGTGGCCGGAACAGGCCGGGCCGGGCTGGCGGGCGCACCGTATCCCTGGTGCGTGGAGTAGGAACAGGCCGGGTTGGGCTGGCGACGCGCACCGTATCCCTGGTGCGAGTGGCCGGAACAGGCCGGGCCGGGCTGGCGAAGCGCACCGTATCCCTGGTGCGTGGAGTAGGAACAGGCCGGGCTGAGCTGGCGACGCGCACCGTATCCCTGGTGCGAGTGGCCGGAACAGGCCGGGCCGGGCTGGCGAAGCGCACCCTATCCCTGGTGCGTGGAGCAGGAACAGGCCGGGCTGGGCTGGCGACGCGCACCGCATCCCTGGTGCGAGTGGCCGGAACAGGCCGGGCCGGGCTGGTGTAGCACACCGTGGACCTGGTGCTTGGAGTAGGAACAGGCCGGTCCGCACCGCGGAACACACACCACTGGCCTCAACCGAGGATCAGGAACGGGCCGGACCGGACTGGCAACACACATCAGTCTTTCACACCGTGCCACAAACACTTCCCTCCCTCTACTCGCCAATGGCTCCCGTACTCCGTTAGCCTTCTCTCCTTTTCTCCCTGTGGCAGCCTCCTGCTGCCCAGCCGCCTGCCATGTGCCCCCCAAAAATTTTTTTGGGGTTGCCTCCCGTCCTTCCGACGATGGCCCTGCCGATGCCGTTGCTCCTCTCGCCGTCGCCTCTCCACCGTCTCGCTCCATGGTCGGCGATCCATACCATCCAGGATCTCCTCCCAAGTCCAGGACCCTTTACCGTCCAACAGTTCCTCCCATGTCCAGACCCTTTGCTCCTGGACGCGCTGCTTGGTCCTTTTATGGTGGGTTTTTCTGTCACGATCGTCGAAAGGAGGAGACCAAAGCGCAGCGTGTTGAGCGAACATCGTAGACTTTATTATAAAGAAACCACGATCAAAACAACAAACCAAATATGACGAAAGTGAAGTCCAATACTGATAATGACTAACAGCAACAAGGAAACAAAAACCCACAAAACCAAGGTGAAACCACACAGTATAAATATGGCTCCCAATCAGAGATAACGAGCCGAACAGCTGACACTCGTTACCTCCGATTGGGAGTCATCTGACTAATCAACATCAAACCCAAACATAGAAATGAAACAACTAGATCCCACATAGAAATACACCCAAATGAAAATGACAACCCTGGCTCACTACTAAGAGTCCCGGAGCCAGAACGTCACACACCGGTCTTATTCACGCCCATCTCAGTGAACTAATCCATTGCTGAGGCTGAGACTAATCCATTGCGGAGGCCGCGGGGATGGCACAGTCCAAGAAGAAGGGGAATGTGGCTAAGATGCACAATGCACGTCTCTCTCCAGAATTAGCTCTCTCTCGCCAATTTGTGCACATTCATTGTTTCAAAACTTCATTGTGTGAATTGTTTGCGTTTGATTGTTAGTGTCTATCAATTCCCCATTACATATATCACCAGTTGTACATTTACCGTTAATTCCTATAATTTCCCATCTACAATGTTTGTTTTGTTACTGTAATTTCTGTTAATGCATTCAATATATTATTTATTATAAATGTGCCCATTTGGGGATCTGATAATAATTCTGATTGGCTTAACGTACCACCACTAATGAGCTGTGGAGCTTCTCAAAGTAATGTTTTCTTCAACTCAAACAGCAAGCAAACAAAGTCTGTTTTCACATCCATTGAGAATAACAATAGTTCCTCAATGTAAAGTGCATTCGGAAAGTATTCAGACCCCTTGACTTTTTCCACATTTTGTTACGTTACAGCCTTATTCTAATTATATATATATTTTTTATTGTCCTCATCAATCTACACACAATACCCCATAATGACAAAGGGAAAATACAAGTGAATATATTAATAAAAGTAACTTTATCAAAACGTCAGGTCAGGGTAAGCATACACAAAACACAGCCCTTATTTGAAGTGTTTCTAAAATCCCTCATGGGAAAAATGAATGGTGGAAAAACAATTGGAACCATTTCCCTGTTTGAGCAATGGGTTTTATGGGCATTATGACACCTCCACTGTGGGGCTCTGTAGTTGATTTTATTAAAACACATAGGGTGTGTCTATATATGGAAAAATACATGTTTTAAAATGTCGACCAATCGATTGGTCGAAAGAACAGATTACTTTTGGGGGTTAGGGTAGTTGGTGATTGGGTGATGGTAGGGGGAGGTATGGGTGAGGGTAGTTGGTGATTGGGTGATGGTAGGGGGAGGTATGGATGAGGGTAGTTAGTGATGGTAGGGGGAGGTATGGGTAAGGGTAGTTGGTGATTGGGTGATGGTAGGGGGAGATATGGTTGAGGGTAGTTGGTGATTGGTGAGGGGAGTTGGTGATTGGGTGAAGGTTGGGGGAGGTATGGTAGAGGGTAGTTGGTAGTGCTGAGCGATTAGTACTTTTTGAGGTCGGTTTGGTTTGCGGTTTGAATTTTAAAAAATAATCACGGTTTTCAATTTCAGTTTCGATAATTTAAAAAAACATTAAATGCACTATGCATTATGTGGGTTGAATGTTGTAACAACACAGAATAAAACAATTAATACAAGTCCCATGATGGTAGTGACTGCCCATTACAGCTTATCACTTATTAACCATCATTTTTCTTTAATAAAATATTTTTAGTTGTTGTGTATATTACATTTGTTTTATTTGATGACTTTATTATTTAATTCCAAGTCATCTCATCTCTATAGAGCTGCTGTCTATGATATCTGACAAAATCACTATTTTAGTAGTTGTTCAAAGTAAAAAGGCATACTTTTATGACTGCTGAATACCAACTATCAGTCACTTAGATCATGTATTTTCAGGTAGAGATACATCCGAAGCAACTGCTCTCTATCCCTCTCGATCGTGCATTTCTCTGTCTCTTCTCTCCCTCTCTGTGTCTGCCCCACGCAGACAGGATAAGTAGGCACGCAATGGATTATGGTCATGGTTTTCTGCACTAAACTATGTAGAATATTGGCCTGTTGGAAAATACAACTCCCTACTACATCGCACAGTTCGGGCTTGATCTGATTTACGTCTACAGAAACTGTGCATTGAGCTCAGATTTTCTTACAATGGAATTTAAATAATTGAACCGACGTCAGTTAATTAGTTTAAAAACCAAAAAATAACCAACATTTCGGTTAATAGCTCAGCACTAGTAGTTGGGTGATGGTTGGGGAGATGTGGGTGAGTAAAGGTTGGGAGGGTTCTTCCACCCTCAATTAGAGGTCCAGGTCAGATATAACGACACCCCCCAGATAGAAGAGGGAAAGATATATTAGAGAATATGGGTGAGGGTGGGAGAAGAGGAGTGAGGATGGGGGAGACATAATGATGCCCTTCAGACATGCTGAATCAACTGTGACAATGACAATCGCAAGACCTATGGATGTCCTCAGGGCAGTGTGTGTGTGTGTGCATGAACATGTACTTTTGTATTTGTTTCCTATTGCAGCCTGTGTGATATGTTTGTGTGTCTGTCTACTGCACATACCATACTGTAGTTTACCTACATCAGGACTGTGGCACGGCTGAGTGATGCATGTGTATACAGGACGTATTAGAGAGCTACGATCACGTCGTTTGTGTCTGGATTTTTTGCATAATTCAGTTAGTCATCCAGAAGTGTGTTCATTCTCTGCTCTCAATATTTATCCGACGCCAAAGCTCCATGATCGAGCAAATACCAGGAAACAAGCTGTGGGCATCAGCTAATCAATAGCAAAACAAATGCTTTCTATCTCATGAGTCAATATCGACTCGTACGTATCCTCCTTAACACTAACACAGGGAAAGTCTAAAGCTAAGTCTCTCATACTGCAGTCATTTCATTTCATTTAAACGAACGCAGGCAATCACGCACACACCTGCACACACACATGCACACACACATGCACACACACAAGTATGCACAAACATACACAGGCAGGCCGGGACGAGCACACACGCAGACACGCACGCACATCCCCGCCCCCTCCTCACACCCCCCTCCCACAACCTCTACGCTCCCTAGCACCCCAAGGGTACAGTATGAATTCAGTAACACTGACACTTAATCTAATGTGGGGTGCACTACAAAGACAGGGAGGATCGTGGCAGGCCTGTGTGAAGGCCTGATTTATGTGGTAAGTGCACACTTCTTTTATCCACTATCGAAGCATTGACATCATTAGCAGAGAGTACATAGCCTTTGTCAAAGAAAAAAGGGAATATGTGAGATGAGAAGTTAACTGTTGGAGTTAGAAGGAGAGTTGGAGTTCTTGGAGCTTTGAACATGACACCCTCTCTTATCTATAGAGACTAGGAAGTGTCCTAATGATCTGAAATGACTTCCTCTCCTTGTCTCCTCACTCTCGCTGCCATTAACTTTACAGTATGTAGATGGAATCATAGATTACAGTACATGGTCACATTCTATGAAAAGTTACATAGATAGTATGTAGTTACATGTAACCCAGCTCTAGATTGAAGACCCAAGATTAATTTACAAAAAAGCCTGCACAGCACTGGGCTGGAACAAAACCTTGCACACACTGTCTGCAGCACTCCAGGACCTCCAGAGTTACCCACCCTGAGTTAGTTACATCCACCAGGACCTCCAGAGTTACCCATCCTGAGTTAGTTACATCCACCAGGACCTCCAGAGTTATCCACCCTGTGGTGGTTAGATCCTCCAGGACGTCCAGAGTTACCCACCCTGAGTTACTTAGATCCTCCAGGACCTCCGGAGTTACCCACCCTGTGGTAGTTAGATACTCCAGGACCTCCAGAGTTACCCACCCTGTGTTAGTTAGATCCTCCTTTCAAATCAAATGACATTTTATTGGTCACATACACATGTTTAGCAGATGTTATTGCGGGTGTAGCGAAATGCTTGTAGCTCCAACAGTGCAGTAATATCTAACAATTCACAACAATACACACAATACATAAAAAGCTAAAAGTAAAATAATGGAATTAAGAAATATATAAATAAATAGTAGGACGAGCAATGTCGGAGTGGCATAGACTAAAATACAGTAGAATAGAACACATTATATACATATGAGATGAGTAAAGCAAAAATATGTAAACATTATTAAAGTGACTAGTGTTCCATTATTAAAGTGGCCAGTGATTTCAAGTCTATGTATACTGACCTCGCCTTCTGGATGATAGCGGGGTGCACAGGCAGTGGCTCGGGTGGTTTTTGTCCTTGATTATCTTTTTGTCCTTCCTGTGATATCGGGTGCTGTAGGTGTCCTGGAGGGCAGGTAATTTGCCCCCGGTGATGCGTTGGGCAGACCGCACCACCCTCTGGAGAGCCCTGCGGTTGCGGGCGGTGCAGTTGCCCTACCAGGCAGTGATATAGCCCGACAGGATGCTCTCAATTGTGCATCTGTAAAAGTTTGTGAGGGTTTTAGATGCCAAGCCAAATTTCATCAGCCTCCTGTTTGTGTGGGTGGACCATTTCAGATCTTCAGTGATGTGTACTCCGAGGAACTTGAAGCTTTCCACCTTCGCCACTGCTGTCCCATCGATGTGGATAGGGGCGTGCTCCCTCTGCTGTTTCCTGGCATCACACTCCCAGGGCCCTCACCTCCTCCCTGTAGGATGTCTCGTCATTGTTGGGAATCAGGCCTACTATTGTTGTGTCGTTTGCAAACTTGATGATTGAAGTAGAGGTGTGCTTGGCCACGCAGTCATAGGTCAACAGGGAGAACAGCAGGGGGCTGAGAACCAGAGGTGGGACAAAGTCATTGTTATGCAAGTCACAAGTAAGTCTCAAGTCTTTGCCCTCGAGTCCCGAGTCAAGTCGAGTCAAAGATGAGGCAAGTCCCAAGTCGAGTCAAAAGTCAAAGCCATCAAGTCTCAAGTCGAGTCCAAAGTCCTACCATTTTAGTTTCGAGTCATTTCAAGTCCTCTTACCACAGAAATAAAATGTATACAAATCATGTATGTCTGTAAGATTTGTATTTATTTAAACCTTTTTATACAATAACATTAATCAAATACAACAAAAAACATAACATTTAATTTTCACAAAAAAAATGCTTGTATTTGAACAGCATATTGCACTAGAACAATGCAGAGAGAGAGAGAGAGCGAGAGAGAGAGAGAGAGAGAGAGAGAGAGAGAGAGAGAGAGAGAGAGAGAGAGAGAGAGAGAGAGAGAGAGAGAGAGAGAGAGAGAGAGAGAGAGAGAGAGAGAGAGAAAATGGTTTACGGGGAAGGACAAACACCAAAGCTCTGGAAGTAAAAACAGTGTGGGAACCTGCACTGCAAATGAACAGATCTTACTCCATGTGAAACTCCTACCACAGGAGAGAGAGAGCTGTGTGGACAGGTGATGAGCAGAGAGTGAGTGTGTGTGCGCGCATGCGTGCTGTGGACAGGTGGAGGGAGGCCCCTATACTGCATTGCATTTGCAAAAGATCAAATTGGCCAAAAGTCTGTCAGTCATTTGTGCACGATGGGGACGCAGAATGATGCCACCATGGCTGAAAACTCGCTCCACTGGAGCACTAGAAGCAGGCACTGCCAAGACTCGGATGGCTACTTGAAAGAGTGAAGGAAGAGTCTTACTGTTCAGTGCCCAGAACAAAAGGGCATTCTGTCCTTCTGCCATGTCAATGTAGTGACTTAGCTGTACTGCTGGTGGGGTCCCAACATCCCTTTTCTGCCTCTTATGGTATGCAGCAAACAGCCCTTCTCCTTCCATGTCCTCTAGTTCTTCTTCAGCAGGCACCGGCACAGGCTGCTCTGTCTCTGCAGCATCTTGCAGGATCAATTCTAAAAATAAAAATAAAAACGTGTCACAACAGCAGAAACAAAAGAGC
This sequence comes from Coregonus clupeaformis, assembly GCF_020615455.1. Classification (NCBI taxonomy): domain Eukaryota; kingdom Metazoa; phylum Chordata; class Actinopteri; order Salmoniformes; family Salmonidae; genus Coregonus; species Coregonus clupeaformis. The sequence goes on from NC_059198.1 coordinate 69,773,829, forward strand.
CCTTATTTCTGATGTTGATGATACTGTTCAAGACTGAAATTTTTTATTATTGTTAAAGTCAGATTAATATCACATTAGATCCTATATCAGATTAAGATCAAATTATTGTACGTTGCATTTAAGTTGCATTGCAAGTCAATAATATTTACCTTTAACTCGTTGTGCCACCTCTGCCTTGATGTCACGGTTGACCAGCACATGGGGGCTCAATCCACAGCAGACAAAAGGCTGGATCCAAGGCAGCTGCTTTCAGGTAGACTGTGTCTGAAAAGGGGGCAGTGATCCCTTCTTGAGACTGGGCCATTTTTACATTAATGAAGATCCCAAGAAATCTTTTTTTCAGGGATGCCTGCAGACCTCTGACCAGGCCACTCAGGAAACGAACTTGAGGCTTCAGCTTCTCAAGATGGTGATTGAGGGACAAGATGGATGGAACAACTGCACTGATTGTAATGACTTTCTCCCCCTGTGTCAAATCAGTTGCTTCTCCGAACGGTTTTAAGATGTCCACCAACTCCTTCAGCAGATTCCACTCTCGTGGTGTGAATGACAGTTCTTTATGCCCGGCCTTCTCAAGAACTGCGCAGAGCTTTTGCTGATCACAATGAAGGACTGCTTTTACCTGCCGCAGTGTGGAATTCCACCTCGTGCTCACTGCAGCAGGGATGCCTCTGTGCTCCCCAAATTCACCATCGAAGATGTCTTTAAACGTTGTGCTTGTGTGGAGCAGGGAGCTAACTTTTGTTTCTTTCAAACCGTCTCCCACAACCAGCTGCAATGTGTGTGCAAAACACTGCAGGCGCTGTTTCTTTGCCATAGCAGCATCGACGGTTTGCTGGTCTTCTTGGGTTAAGTCATGCCATAGCTCAGGATCATCAAGATTATCTCCAGCATCTTCATCTTCCTCCTGTTCGCTGGGGAAGCAGACTGTAAATGCCTTGCGCATGTTAGCAGCATTGTCACTAATTATATAGTCCAATTTAGCTTTGATGTTGTATTCATCACATATTGCCTCAAATTGGTCACAGATTCGCTCTGCTGTGTGAGAGCCTTTGAAGCGGTTGCAGGCCAAGAGATTAGTCTTTAGCTGTACCCTCTCTGCATCTCGCTCCATCCAGTGCACAGTGACACCAAGGAATCCCCTCATCTTTCGATCAGACCAAATGTCCACAGTGACTGAAACATGGTCAGTGTTGCTCAATTGAGTTTTTAACTTTGACCGTCTCTCCTCAGCAAGGCTCTCTGTTTTTGTGGTCAGCGTTCGGCGACATACTGGGGTATACTTGCTGTCCAGCACAGCCAGAAAGTGACGAAAGCTCTTATTTTCCACAATAGACAGAGGGAAATTGCAATCAATAATCAAGTCAGACAGTATCGCATTGGAGATGGCCTTCTGCTGTGGGTGGGTCAGGCTGTAACGCCCTACACGAGTGTCAAGGAATTGTGAGATTGAAGGCTGTTGTGGTTCATCTACGATGATTTTGTTCATCTGGTATTCTTCATACCTGTAACAGAGAAGAATATGAAACAGATGTCAGAAAATCCTTTACAGCCACACATGTTGTATTTGAAACTACTCTTTACTCATATCAATGTTGTTGTGTTAATATTCATTGCCTATTGTACACTACGGTTTACGATAATACATTTCAGTTTCAGTGTATGCAATATTAAGAATATTTTCACTGCTTCAAAATTCATAAGAAAGCCCTTTCCCTCAAGAAACTGAAGTCATATGCTTTATAGCAGTGGTTTTCAAAGTGGGGACGGGGACCCTTGGGTGCCGCGAGGGGTTCTAGGGGGCCATGGCAAGTTGGCATGAAAAGTATAGAAAAACAAAATAATTGAATAAATTAAATAACTAAAGTAAACCAAATTAAACCAAAAATAAGCTAAACAATATTCCCATTAGTTAAGAACTGCACTATAATAATCTATTGCATCTCTGAACATTACTACTATAATCGTTATTATTTTATTATATACTGTATATATCCCAGTGGTGCGCTGCCTCACAGACCTACTGTAGACTACGGTAGCACTCTGTCCATGCGCTGTCTGCTGTTTGGGCATGATATGAAAAGGGAAGGCTAATGGTGGATCTACTGTGACTGTGTTATCATTTTCCTCTTTACAATGTATACGTCTTACTATGTTTCCTGTTGTACTTGGATGGGTTTAGGGATGCACCAACTACATCCGAGTTGTGAAAGGGGTGCATTCATTGTTTAATTGTGATATTTTGTCTTCAGCGACAGTTCTGCTTAGTTGTGATTAACCAAAATTACATAAACGACCTCAATGAGGCAGCACACCAGCAACTCTGAAACTGAATTCTAAAAGCGCTTAACGTGAAAAAGCGCTTAACGTTGCTTAATGCTTAATATACTAAGACAGTAATATTATAAGACCAAACTCTGCAAATATCATATTAATAAAGCATACTATGTACAAAACATCAGATGAGCCCAGAATATGAACGCAAACACGTTTAATAACACGTTGCGTTTTCCTCCCATAGAAAACCATTATAAGAAAAGGCTTAACGTGTCTTATGTACTAAGACAGTGTTATTAAAAGACCAAACTAAGTAAATATCATATCAATAAAGTATACTATGTACAAGAACATCAGATGAGCCCAGAATACATAGTAGCCTACATAAGACATGTTAAGCCTTTTCTTATAATGGTTTTCTATGGGAGGAAAACACTTAACGTGTTGTTAAACGTGTTTGCGTTCATATTCTGGCCTCATCTGATGTTTTGTACATTTAGTATACTTTATTAATATGATATTTATAGTTTGGTCTTTTAATATTACTGTCTCAGTATATTAAGACACGTTAAGCCTTTTCTTATAATAGTTTTCTATGGGAGGAAAACGCAACGTGTTATTAAACGTGTTTGCGTTCATATTCTGGGCTCATCTGATGTTTTGTACATAGTATACTTTATTAATATGATATTTACAGAGTTTGGTCTTTTAATAACACTGTCTTAGTACATTAAAGAACGTTAAGCGTTTTTCACGAAAGCGTTTTAGAATGTCCATATAATAGCAGTTCAAAAATCCATATTTTTGTAAGCATGAACCAGCAAGGGAGACGTGCGTTTGTCTCGTTGATACAGTAAATATGCAGCAGCTAGCTAGTAAGTTACTGTACATCCGATAAGGTGCGTAGCATTCGTTCAAAACTTACCTTTCTTTGTGCAACTTCAGGTGTCGAACAAAGTTGGACGTTGTGGCAGCTCCGTCTGTAATCTTCGATCCGCATGTTTTGCAGATTGCAACTCGTTTTTTGTCGACTACCTCGTAATTTTTATAGCCAAACCAAACTATCTTCGGTATCATTTTGACAACTGGCGCGTTGTTGCTTGATGTGCTTCATTGGTTGTCTTGCAATGTGCCTGCTTAGATGCTGTCGAATCAAAACAACGTGGGACTACAGTGATTGGATAACGTGCAGGCAGCGCGCTCTCTGTATGCATACAGGGGGATGGTGCACATTTTTTTCACAGATGCAGATAAACGGAGAGCGGCGCGGCCGTGTGAAAAATTTTTTCCCCAGTTTTCATGGGAAGTAGCAAGTCTTCTCGAGTCATAAGGCGCAAGTCCAAGTGAAGTCACGAGTCATTGATGTTAAAGTCCAAGTCGAGTTGCAAGTCTTTGTACATTTTGTCGAGTCGAGTCTGAAGTCATCAAATTCATGACTCGAGTCTGACTCGAGTCCAAGTCACATGACTCGAGTCCACACCGCTGCTGAGAACGCACCCTTGTGGGGCCCCTGTGTTGAGGACCAGCGAGTGGAGGTGTTGTTTCCTACTGTCACCACCTGGGGGCGGCCCATCAGGAAGTCCAGGACCCAGTTGAACAGGGCGGGGTTCAGACACAGGGCCCCGAGCTTAATGATGAGCTTGGAGTGTAGTATGGTGTTGAATGCTGAGCTATAGTCAATGAACAGGATTCTTACATAGGTATTCCTCTTGTCCAGATGGGATAGGGCAGTGTGCAGTGCGATGGCGAATGCATCGTCTGTGGATCTATTGGGGTGGTAAGCAAATTGAAGTGGGTCTAGGGTGTCAGGTAAGGTAGAGGTGATATGATCCTTAACTAGCCTCTCAAAGCACTTCATGATGACAGAAGTGAATGCTACGGGGCGATAGTCATTTAGTTCAGTTACCTTTGCTTTCTTGGGAACAGGAACAATGGTGGACATCTTGAAGCAAGTGGGGAGAGCAGACTGGGATAGGGAGAGATTGAATATGTCTGTAAACACTCCAGCCAGCTGGTCTGCGCATGCTCTGAGGACGCGGCTAGGGATGCCGTCTGGGCCGACAGCCTTGCGAGGGTTAACACGCTTAAATGTCTTACTCACGTCGGCCACGGAGAAGGAGAGCCCACAGTCCTTGGTAGCGGGCAGCATCTGTGGCACTGTGTTATCCTCAAAGCGGGCAAAGAAGGTGTTTAGCTTTTCCGGAAGCAAGACGTCGGTGTCCGCGATGTGGCTGGTTTTCCCTTTGTAATCCATGATTGTCTGTAGACCCTGCCACATATGTCTCGTGTCTGAGCCGTTGAATTGCAACTCCATTTTGTCTCTTTACTGATGTTTTGCCTGTTTGATTGTCTTACGGAGGGAATAACTACACTGTTTGTATTCGGCCATATTCCCAGTCACCTTGCCATGGTTAAATGCGGTGGTTCGCGCTTTCAGTTTTGCGCGAATGCTGCCATCTATCAACGGTTTCTGGTTTGGGAAGATTTTAATAGTCACAGTGGGTACAACATCTCCTATACACTTCCTGATGAACTCAGTCACTGTATTCGTGTATTCGTCTATGTTATTCTCAGAGGCTACCCAGAACATATCCCAGTCCGCGTGATCAAAACAATCTTGAAGCATGGATTCCGATTGGTCAGACCAGCGTTGAATAGTCCTTTGTGCTCCGCTATACGGTATGTCCCTGTCTGTCTGCTAACATGGTGCTGGAATGTTATCCAATCTGAGTTCTGTGTGTGTGTGTGTATGTGTGGGTATGTGTGTGTGTGTGTGTGTGTGTGTGAGTGTGTGAGTGTGTGAGTGAGGGTGTGTATGTGTGTGTGAGAGTGTGAGTGTGCGTGTGTGAGTGTGTGTGTGTGTGTACTGTATTTTGATTTGTTTAACACTTTTTGGGTTACTACATGATTCCATATCTGTTATTTCATAGTTTTGATGTCTTCACTATTATTCTACAATGTAGAAAATAGTAAAAAATAAAGAAAAACCCTTGAATAAGTAGGTGTGTCCAAACTTTTGACTGGTACTTTAGTGAGGGAAAAAAGTATTTGATCCCCTGCTGATTTTGTACGTTTGCCCACTGACAAAGACATGATCAGTCTATAATTTTAATGGTAGGTTTATTTGAACAGTGAGAGACAGAATAACAACAAAAAAATCCAGAAAAACGCATGTAAAAAATGTTATAAATTGATTAGTAGTATTTGACCCCTCTGCAAAACATGACTTAATACTTGGTGGCAAAACCCTTGATGGCAATCACAGAGGTCAGACGTTTCTTGTAGTTGGCCACCAGGTTTGCACATATCTCAGGAGGGATTTTGTCCCACTCCTCTTTGCAGATCTTCTCCAAGTCATTAAGTTTTCGAGCCTGACTTTTGGCAACTCGAACCTGCAGCTCCCTCCACAGATTTTCTATGGGATTAAGGTCTGGAGACTGGCTAGGCCACTCCAGGACCTTAATGTGCTTCTTCTTGAGCCACTCCTTTGTTGCCTTGGCCGTGTGTTTTGGGTCATTGTCATGCTGGAATACCCATCCACGACCCATTTTCAATGCCCTGGCTGAGGGAAGGAGGTTCTCACCCAAGATTTGACGGTACATGGCCCCGTCCATCGTCCCTTTGATGCCGTGAAGTTGTCCTGTCCCCTTAGCAGAAAAACACCCCCAAAGCATAATGTTTCCACCTCCATGTTTGACGGTGGGGATGGTGTTCTTGGGGTCATAGGCAGCATTCCTCCTCCTCCAAACACGGCGAGTTGAGTTGATGCCAAAGAGCTCGATTTTGGTCTCATCTGACCACAACACTTTCACCCAGTTCTCCTCTGAATCATTCAGATGTTCATTGGCAAACTTCAGACAGGCCTGTATATGTGCTTTCTTGAGCAGGGGGGACCTTGCGGGCGCTGCAGGATTTCAGTCCTTCACGGCGTAGTGTGTTACCAATTGTTTTCTTGGTGACTATGGTCCCAGCTGCCTTGAGATCATTGACAAGATCCTCCCGTGTAGTTCTGGGCTGATTCCTCACCGTTCTCATGATCATAGCAACTCCACGAGGTGAGATATTGCATGGAGCCCCAGGCCGAGGGAGATTGACAGTTCTTTTGTGTTTCTTCCATTTGCGAATAATCGCACCAACTGTTGTCACCTTCTCACCAAGCTGCTTGGCGATGGTCTTGTAGCCCATTCCAGCCTTGTGTAGGTCTACAATCTTGTCCCTGACAAATATTTGATTACATTGATTACATTCAATTGCTTTGAATATGGTCTTACTGCTATTAGCCCATATTATTTTTTACAAAATGTAGATATCAATATCGTAAACAGACAGATGTTGATGGGGATTTTTGTATTATGTTAATTTGATTTATGCGGCGGACAGACATCAACTCTAGTAGTAAAGTGGATGTCCACCTAAAATGTGTGTGTCTGTGAGTGTGTGTGTGGGGGTGTGGGTGTGGGTGTGTGTGCTTGTGTGTGTGTGAGTGGGTGTGTGTGTTTGTGTGTGTTAAATTGTTGTAATTCTGAGAAAAGTATTGGTAGGCTTAGCTTAATTCTAGAAGGTGTTGGTAGGCTAAGCTTGGTTGGAGCTAAAATTGCAGTGAATTCTGATATTTAGGATCATTGGTTGCAATTAAATATCTTAATTTCTGGCTATTCAGACATAGCCTGCCAGATTGTTGAAAGTCTATGGTTTCGAAATTGTCGCCATAAGAATAATTTCCAACTTAAATTGCACTCTTCTAAAATAGACAGGGGAAATCAGTCATGGTCAATAGGCTATGCCAATAGCTATATTTAAATGCTGTATTATCCACAACCCACAGATATTGTCTCAATGTTTCAGAAGACTCTATAATGTAATAACCATTACATAATAATGGGACCACGTCAAAGCAATACTAGATTGATACAGTATTGTTTTCGTTCCTGTCAGACCTCTGGATTCTGATTCTGCCCATGGTGCTGAAATTGACACTATTTGCTTGTTTGTCACAAGGGTAGAAGGTCTGATGGTGCTAAAGTAAACAGTCACAACACCATAGCGAGGAGACATCCTACTCCGTGACTGCCCTGTCAAGGCCTGTGCATCTGGGAATGTGTGTGTGTGTTTGTATTGTCATCAGCATCAGTTTTCTCCTTAGTTGCAGGGCATGTCTAGTGAGGATACAGCAAGGACAGAGATAGATAGATATATTTATTTGACAATTTAAAACACAATACAACCACACATGGATAATGCATTTACAATCATCGAGGATGACAAAAAAAGTTTGAAAAATATTTCCGTTGTAGTCCTCTTAAATAAATGGTTCAAAAATGAACCAACATAAACATAGTAGTCCTAGGCTCCACAGTAGACCCAGCCTACTAGCCGTACTCTGGTTACACAGTATAACACATAACAAAACAAAGGACAGGACCACATTGTCATAGCCTACAACATTACATACAGACAGGATGTTTTCTTCTTCTGTTGCTCGATCATTAGCCAGCTTTTGACATTCTTTTTAAATGAAGTTATGTTCTTAGTAGAGGCCTTCTTTTCCTCTCTCCATCCCTCAATTCTCCTTCGGGCCAAGAATCCAGTATTTGAGGCTCAAACCAAGCATGGTATGTTTTGACACATAGGTGTCACGATCGTCATAATGAGTGGACCAAGGCGCAGCGTGATATGCGTACATCTCTTTAATAGTGTACTTAGCAACACGATACAAATAACAAAACAACAAAACGAAACGTGAAGTCCTCGGTCATACACAAACCTACACGGAACAAGATCCCACGAATCACAAGTGCACAAAAGGCTGCCTAAGTATGGTTCCCAATCAGAGACAACAAGCAACAGCTGATTCTCGTTGCCTCTGATTGAGAACCACCCCGGCCAACATAGAAACACATAACCTAGAACAGAACATAGGAAACAAAACATAGACACTACACAAAGAAACTAACACCCTGGCTCAACATACAAGAGTCCCCAGAGCCAGGGCGTGACAGTACCCCCCAAAGGCGCGGACTGCGACCGCGCCAACATAAACCCAACAGGGGAGGGGCCGGGTGGGCATTCCACCTCGGAGGCGGATCCGGCTCTGGGCGTGACCACCACCCTCTAACAACCCCCCCGTAGCGCCCCTGGTCTGGTCTGGCCCCGCTGGCTGGAGCTGGACTGGACATCGGTGGAGCGGATTGCTTAGGCTCCGGTGTGGAGCAGCTGACCGGTACCTGACCAGGCACCGGTGTAACAGGCACGGGCTGTGCCGGACTGACGACGCGCACCACAGGCTTGGTGCGGGGAGCAGGGCTGGGCCGGACCGGGCTGGCGATGCGCACCACAGGCTTGGTGCGGGGAGCAGAACAGGCCGGACCGGGCTGGCGACGCGCACCACAGGCTTGGTGCGGGGAGCAGGAACAGGCCGGGCCGGGCCGGGCTGGCGACGCGTACCATATGCTTGGTGCGGGGAGCAGGAACAGGCCGGGCCGGGCTGGCGACGCGCACCATAGGCTTGGTGCGGGGAGCAGGAACAGGCCGGGCCGGGCTGGCGACGCGCACCATTGGCTTGGTGCGAGGGGCAGAACAGGCCGGACCGGGCTGGCGACGCGCACCACAGGCTTGGTGCGAGGGGCAGGAACAGGCCGGGCCGGGCTGGCGACGCGCACCACAGGCTTGGTGCGAGGGGCAGGAACAGGCCGGGCCGGGCTGGCGACATGCATCACAGGCTTGGTGCGAGGGACAGGAACAGGCCGGACCGTACTGGGAACACACACCACTGGCCTTGTGCGGGGATCAGGAACGGGCCGGACCGGACTGGTAACACACCTCAGTACCTCTCGCCGTGCCTCTACACTCTCCTTCCCTCCAATGACCAATGGCCCCTGTAACCTGGTGGCCTTCTCTCCTAGTCCACAAACTCGCCCTGTATCTGCCTCCACTAGCCCCGTCGTCCATGCCGTGTGCCCCCCCCAAATGTTTTATTGGGGTTGCCTCTCGCCTGTCCGACGACGACACTGTTGGCGCCGTACCTTCTCTCTCGCCAGGGCTTTAACTTTAGCCCATGGCCCTTTGCCCGCGAACATATCCTCCCAAACCACCATTGGCCCACCTGGGCCATCGCCAACCTCTCCAGCTCCTTACCCGGCGTTTGCTCCTGGAAACGCTGCTTGGTCCTGTTTTGGTGGGATCTTCTGTCACGATCGTCATAATGAGTAGACCAAGGCGCAGCGTGATATGCGTACATCTCTTTAATAGTGTACTTAGCAACACGATACAAATAACAAAATAACAAGTCCTCGGTCATACACAAACCTACACGGAACAAGATCCCACGAATCACAAGTGCACAAAAGGCTGCCTAAGTATGGTTCCCAATCAGAGACAACAAGCAACAGCTGATTCTCGTTGCCTCTGATTGAGAACCACCCCGGCCAACATAGAAACACATAACCTAGAACAGAACATAGGAAACAAAACATAGACACTACACAAAGAAACTAACACCCTGGCTCAACATACAAGAGTCCCCAGAGCCAGGGCGTGACAGAACCCCCAAAGGCGCGGACTGCGACCGCGCCAACATAAACCCAACAGGGGAGGGGCCGGGTGGGCATTCCACCTCGGAGGCGGATCCGGCTCTGGGCGTGACCACCACCCTCTAACAACCCCCCCGTAGCGCCCCTGGTCTGGTCTGGCCCCGCTGGCTGGAGCTGGACTGGACATCGGTGGAGCGGATTGCTTAGGCTCCGGTGTGGAGCAGCTGACCGGTACCTGACCAGGCACCGGTGAAACAGGCACGGGCTGTGCCGGACTGACGACGCGCACCACAGGCTTGGTGCGGGGAGCAGGGCCGGGCCGGACCGGGCTGGCGATGCACACCACAGGCTTGGTGCGGGGAGCAGAACAGGCCGGACCGGGCTGGCGACGTGCACCACAGGCTTGGTGCGGGGAGCAGGAACAGGCCGGGCCGGGCCGGGCTGGCGACGCGTACCATATGCTTGGTGCGGGGAGCAGGAACTGGCCGGGCCAGGCTGGCGACGCGCACCATAGGCTTGGTGCGGGGAGCAGGAACAGGCCGGGCCGGGCTGGCGACGCGCACCATTGGCTTGGTGCGAGGGGCAGGAACAGGCCGGGCCGGGCTGGCGACGCGCACCACAGGCTTGGTGCGAGGGGCAGGAACAGGCCGGGCCGGGCTGGCGACGCGCACCACAGGCTTGGTGCGAGGGGCAGGAACAGGCCGGGCCGGGCTGGCGACATGCATCACAGGCTTGGTGCGAGGGACAGGAACAGGCCGGACCGTACTGGGAACACACACCACTGGCCTTGTGCGGGGATCAGGAACGGGCTGGACCGGACTGGTAACACACCTTAGTACCTCTCGCCGTGCCTCTACACTCTCCTTCCCTCCAATGACCAATGGCCCCTGTAACCTGGTGGCCTTCTCTCCTAGTCCACAAACTCGCCCTGTATCTGCCTCCAGCAGCCCCGTCGTCCATGCCGTGTGCCCCCCCCCAAATGTTTTATTGGGGTTGCCTCTCGCCTGTCCGACAACGACACTGTTGGCGCCGTACCTTCTCTCTCGCCAGGGCTTTAACTTTAGCCCATGGCCCTTTGCCCGCGAACATATCCTCCCAAACCACCATTGGCCCACCTGGGCCATCGCCAACCTCTCCAGCTCCTTACCCGGCGTTTGCTCCTGGAAACGCTGCTTGGTCCTGTTTTGGTGGGATCTTCTGTCACGATCGTCATAATGAGTAGACCAAGGCGCAGCGTGATATGCGTACATCTCTTTAATAGTGTACTTAGCAACACGATACAAATAACAAAATAACAAGTCCTCGGTCATACACAAACCTACACGGAACAAGATCCCACGAATCACAAGTGCACAAAAGGCTGCCTAAGTATGGTTCCCAATCAGAGACAACAAGCAACAGCTGATTCTCGTTGCCTCTGATTGAGAACCACCCCGGCCAACATAGAAACACATAACCTAGAACAGAACATAGGAAACAAAACATAGACACTACACAAAGAAACTAACACCCTGGCTCAACATACAAGAGTCCCCAGAGCCAGGGCGTGACAGTACCCCCCAAAGGCGCGGACTGCGACCGCGCCAACATAAACCCAACAGGGGAGGGGCCGGGTGGGCATTCCACCTCGGAGGCGGATCCGGCTCTGGGCGTGACCACCACCCTCTAACAACCCCCCCGTAGCGCCCCTGGTCTGGTCCCGCTGGCTGGAGCTGGACTGGACATCGGTGGAGCGGATTGCTTAGGCTCCGGTGTGGAGCAGCTGACCGGTACCTGACCAGGCACCGGTGAAACAGGCACGGGCTGTGCCGGACTGACGACGCGAACCACAGGCTTGGTGCGGGGAGCAGGGCCGGGCCGGACCGGGCTGGCGATGCGCACCACAGGCTTGGTGCGGGGAGCAGAACAGGCCGGACCGGGCTGGCGACGCGCACCACAGGCTTGGTGCGGGGAGCAGGAACAGGCCGGGCTGGCGACGCGCACCACAGGCTTGGTGCGGGGAGCAGGAACGGGCCGGGCCGGGCTGGCGACGCGTACCATATGCTTGGTGCGGGGAGCAGGAACAGGCCGGGCCGGGCTGGCGACGCGCACCATAGGATTGGTGAGGGGAGCAGGAACAGGCCGGGCCGGGCTGGCGACGCGCACCATTGGCTTGGTGCGAGGGGCAGGAACAGGCCGGGCCGGGCTGGCGACGCGCACCATTGGCTTGGTGCAAGGGGCAGGAACAGGCCGGGCCGGGCTGGCGACGCGCACCACAGGCTTGGTGCGAGGGGCAGGAACAGGCCGGGCCGGGCTGGCGACATGCATCACAGGCTTGGTGAGGGGAGCAGGAACAGGCCGGACCGTACTGGGAACACACACCACTGGCCTTGTGCGGGGATCAGGAACGGGCCGGACCGGACTGGTAACACACCTCAGTACCTCTCGCCGTGCCTCTACACTCTCCTTCCCTCCAATGACCAATGGCCCCTGTAACCTGGTGGCCTTCTCTCCTAGTCCACAAACTCGCCCTGTATCTGCCTCCAGCAGCCCCGTCGTCCATGCCGTGTGCCCCCCCCAAATTTTTTTATTGGGGTTGCCTCTCGCCTGTCCGACGACGACACTGTTGGCGCCGTACCTTCTCTCTCGCCAGGGCTTTAACTTTAGCCCATGGCCCTTTGCCCGCGAACATATCCTCCCAAACCACCATTGGCCCACCTGGGCCATCGCCAACCTCTCCAGCTCCTTACCCGGCGTTTGCTCCTGGAAACGCTGCTTGGTCCTGTTTTGGTGGGATCTTCTGTCACGATCGTCATAATGAGTAGACCAAGGCACAGCGTGATATGCGTACATCTCTTTAATAGTGTACTTAGCAACACGGTACAAATAACAAAATAACAAGTCCTCGGTCATACACAAACCTACACGGAACAAGATCCCACGAATCACAAGTGCACAAAAGGCTGCCTAAGTATGGTTCCCAATCAGAGACAACAAGCAACAGCTGATTCTCGTTGCCTCTGATTGAGAACCACCCCGGCCAACATAGAAACACATAACCTAGAACAGAACATAGGAAACGAAACATAGACACTACACAAAGAAACTAACACCCTGGCTCAACATACAAGAGTCCCCAGAGCCAGGGCGTGACAATAGGCCTGATGCAGTCATGGTGAATCATCAGTTTGGCTTTTTGACTCCTCTCTCCTCGTCCAACTAGAAGTCTAGCTGGCATGAGACATCCCATTACAGTCCTATTTGGAGAGCACTGATGAGCATCATAGAATAGAATAGTCCTTTATTTGGTGAAGGAAATTAGTCTTTGGCTCTTCTACCAATCCCAACCCTCCCAGACATCAACGAAATACACTCAACATACAATAATGTGTTAGGAGCACAGGGTTAGCCAGCCACAAAGTCTGCTGCAGTGCAGCTCCTCTGGAGGTACAGTATGTAGAGGAATGCCTTGCTCTGGGGCACAAAGGTAGTGGATGGTAGCCATGATCATGTAAGGAGACGAGGAGAGAAAGCCACTTGGAGTATTGAGATGTGGCCCTAGAGAGACAGTGGTGGTGGAAGGGTGTTCATGTGTTAGCAGGCTAGTGGGTCTCTGTGAGGAAGGAGATTAGCTACCCTGATGAGGATTACTGTAAATGGATGTGTTTAACAAGCTCAGGGGTGACCAAATACACAGCACAAAGTCTTCTCTGAAAGAGGTTCCATGCTGTCTCCTGTCTCTCTCTCTTTTCTTCTCTCACTGTCCAACCCATCCCTGCCCCATTACCGTGTGAAGCAGCCAGATTTTCATTTTAGTCATTTAGCAGACGCTCTTATCCAGAGCGACTTACAGTCAGTGAATACATATCTTTTTTTTTATACTGGCCCCCCGTGGGAATCGAACCCACAACCCTGGCATTGCAAACGCCATGCTCTATTAACTGAGCTACATCCCTGCCGGCCATTCCCTCCCCTACCCTGGACCAATTGTGCGCCGCCCATGAGTCTCCCGGTCGCGGCCGGCTGCGACAGAGCCTGGATTCGAACCAGGATCTCTAGTGGCACAGTTAGCACTGCGATGCAGTGCCTTAGACCACTGCGCCACTCAGGAGACAGTGGTCACTGTCACTGATGTGTTTGTGTGTATGTGTTTTGAGACATCCAAACCATTTGCTGGTAACGCTGCAGTGAGCAGCCTGATGAGGTGCATGGGGTGTAGAGATAAAATGGCTAAAAGCAGAAAGATAGTGATTAGGAGGGTGTGTGTGTGTGTGTGTGTGTGTGTGTGTGTGTGTGTGTGTGTGTGTGTGTGTGTGTGTGTGGCATATAGACTGTTTGACTAGTGTTCAGATGGAGGGATAGGGTCTGATGCACAGCAGCTATCAACAGCCAAACACAAAGGCGGGGGAGGATGGATAGACCGAGAGGAGGATGATAAACATGGTGAAGGGCAGAGGGCTTCTGCCCTTCACCATGGGAGGGAGGGAAACAAATAGGGAAAGAAAGAGGGGGAGAAGGATTCTCACGGCCCACTAATTTGAGGACATGTCCCAGGGCACCGTTGAGAGAGAGAGAGAGAGAGAGAGAGAGAGAGAGAGAGAGAGAGAGAGAGAGAGAGAGAGAGAGAGAGAGAGAGAGAGAGAGAGAATATCATGTCAACGGAGCGAGCCCAATAACACCCGTGAATGTTCTCACAACATTCGCATTAACATAGCCCCAACCTAAGACAGACTTTAGGGACTTCAGAGGACATTGTGTGAAGTCAACTGATAGGTCACGACCCTGTCACGACACTAAGAGCAAAATGGACACGCACACACACACACGGACAGCGAACAGAATGGGAAGTGGCTGCATGCAAGGTCATGTAGGGCTGCCGGGGAGCGTGGGTAATCTGGGCTGTGATGTCACAGCTTGTCTCAGTCTGGTTGTTAGCAGGCGACCACTTGCATATTCACACACACTCAACAGGACACTGGGATTGGAGCACTGTGACAGTAGTCATGAGTATATGTCTCAATGTATCCAATTGATCCTCCACTCTTCTTCTACCCCTCTTTTACTCTGCCATGGAAGCATTCCATCTATTAGTATGGAGGATGTTACAGTATGTAACAGTGTCTACATGGAAGCTTTTCA
>NC_059198.1:69793752-69821252 GCF_020615455.1 Coregonus clupeaformis
TCCTGCCCCTCGCACCAAGCCAGTGGTGCGCGTCGCCAGCCCGGCCCGGCCTGTTCCTGCCCCTCGCACCAAGCCAGTGGTGCGCGTCGCCAGACCGGCCCGGCCTGTTCCTGCCCCTCGCACCAAGCCAGTGGTGCGCGTCGCCAGCCCAGTCCGGCCTGAGGGAGGCCCTGATCAGGGTGGAGAGGCAATCCCCCAAACAAATTTGTGGGGGGCACACAGTGTGGATGACGAGGCAGCAGGAGGCCGCGACAGGGCGGATCTGCTGGTTAGGAGAGGTGGCCACCAGAATACGAGGACCATTGGTTCAGGGGGAGCAGAAGGAAGGTGTAGAGGCACGGCGAGAGGAGCTGGTTAGGCAGCAGAAGGAGCGGGGGTTAATAAAGGAACCCAGTCCCGCTCCTTGGACTAAGCAAGTGGTGCGTGTCGCCAGTCCGGTCCGGCCCATTCCTGCTCCTCGCACTAAGCCAGTGGTGCCTGTTCCTGCTCCTCGCACCAAGCCAGTGGTGCGCGTCGCCAGCCCGGCCCGGGCCTGTTCCTGCCGCCTCGCACCAACCCAGTGGTGCGCGTCGCCAGCCCGGCCCGGCCTGTTCCTGCCCCTCGCACCAAGCCAGTGGTGCGCGTCGCCAGCCCGGCCCGGCCTGTTCCTGACCCTCTCACCAAGCTAGTGGTGCGCGTCGCCAGCCCGGCCCGGCCTGTTCCTGCCCCTCGCACCAAGCCAGTGGTACGCGTTGCCAGCCCGGTCCGGCCTGTTCCTGTCCCTCGCACCAAGCCAGTGGTGCGCGTCGCCAGCCCGGCCCGGGCCTGTTCCTGCCCCTCGCACCAAGCCAGTGGTGCGCGCCGCCAGCCCGGCCCGGCCTGTTCCTGCCCCTCGCACCAAGGCAGTGGTGCGCGTCGCCAGCCCGGCCCGGCCTGTTCCTGCCCCTCGCACCAAGCTAGTGGTGTGCGTCGCCAGCCCGGCCCGGACTGTTCCTGCCCCTCGCACCAAGCCAGTGGTGCGCGTCACCAGACCGGCCCGGCCTGTTCCTGTCCCTCGCACCAAGCCAGTGGTGCGCGTCGCCAGCCCAGTCCGGCCTGAGGGAGGCCCTGATCAGGGTGGAGAGGCAATCCCCCAAACAAATTTGTGGGGGGCACACAGTGTGGACGACGAGGCAGCAGGAGATGCGACAGGGCGGATCTGCTGGTTAGGAGAGGTGGCCACCAGATTACGGGGGCCATTGGTTCAGAGGGAGCAGAAGGAAGGTGTAGAGGCACGGCGAGAGGAGCTGGTTAGGCAGCAGAAGGAGCGGGGGTTAATAAAGGAACCCAGTCCCGCTCATTGGACTAAGCAAGTGGTGCGTGTCGCCAGTCCGGTCCGGCCAGTTCCTGCTCCTCGCACTAAGCCAGTGGTGCCTGTTCCTGCTCCTCGCACCAAGCCAGTGGTGCGCGTCGCCAACCCGGCCCGGGCCTGTTCCTGCCCCTCGCACCAACCCAGTGGTGCGCGTCGCCAGCCCGGCCCTGCCTGTTCCTGCCCCTCGCACCAAGCCAGTGGTGCGCGTCGCCAGCCCGGCCCGGCCTGTTCCTGCCCCTCGCACCAAGCCAGTGGTGCGCGTCGCCAGCCCGGCCCGGCCTGTTCCTGCCCCTCGCACCAAGCCAGTGGTGTGCGTCGCCAGCCCAGCCCGGCCTGTTTCTGCCCCTCGCACCAAGTCAGTGGTGCACGTCGCCAGCCCGGTCCGGCCTGTTCCTGTCCCTTGCACCAAGCCAGTGGTGCGCGTCGCCAGCCCGGCCCGGCCTGTTCCTGCCCCTCGCACCAAGCCAGTGGTGCGCGTCGCCAGCCCGGCCTGTTCCTGCTCTCGCACCAAGGTAGTGGTGCGCGTCGCCAGCCCGGTCCGGCCTGTTTCTGTCCCTCGCACCAAGCCAGTTGTGTGCGTCGCCAGCCCGGTCCGGCCTGTTCCTGCCCCTCGCACCAAGCCAGTGGTGCGTGTGTCCAGTCCGGCACGGCCTGTGCCTGTTCCACCGGTGCCTGGTTCGGCACCGGTCAGCTGCTCTACTCCGGAGCCAGAGCAGTCCGATCCACCGGTGTCCAGTTCAGCTCCGGTCAGCTGCTCCACTCCGGAGCCAGAGCAATCCGCTTCACCGGGGTCCAGTCCAGCTCCGGTCAGCGGCTCCACTCCGGAGCCAGAGCAGTCCGCTCCACCGGTGCCTGATCCAGCTCCGGTCAGCTGCTCCACTCCGGAGCCAGAGCAGTCCGCTCCACCGGGGTCTAGTCCAGTTCCGGTCAGCGGCTCCACTCCGGAGCCAGAACAGTCCGCTCCACCGGTGCCTGATCCAGCCCTGGTCAGCTGCTCCACTCCGGAGCCAGAGTAGTCCGCTCCACCGGTGCCCAATCCAGCTCCGGTCAGCGGCTCCAGTCCGGAGCCTGAGCAGTCCGCTCCACCGGTGCCCGGTCCAGCTCCGGTCAGCGGCTTCAGTCCAGACCCAGACGTCAGCCCCTCTCCAGGTTCGGGGTCTCCCACACCTGGGTCCAGACAGGGCTTGGAGTATAGTGGGAGGAAGGAGAGGGGAAGCAACGCGCCGAGGTCTAGACCAGACCAGGGGCGCAACAGGGAGGCGAAGAGTGAGAGGTCGTCACGCCCTGGGCCGGATCCGCCTCCGAGGCGGAATGCCCACCCTGCCCCTACCCTGTTATGTTTATGTGGTCCTCTGTTGCTCAGCTGGTAGAGCACGGCGCTTGTAACGCCAAGGTAGTGGGTTCGATCCCCGGGACCACCCATTCACAAAACAATTTAAATAAATGTATGCACGCATGACTGTAAGTCGCTTTGGATAAAAGCATCTGCTAAATGGCATATTATTATTATTATATTATTATGTTGTGCGGTCGGAGTCCGCACCTTTGGGGGGGGTACTGTCACGCCCTGACTCTGGGGACTCTTATTTGTTGAGTCAGGGTGTGATTTTCTATGTTGTATTTTCTATGTGGGTTCTAGTATATGTATTTCTATGTTGGCCGGTGTGGTTCCCAATCAGAGGCAGCTGTCGCTCGTTGTCTCTGATTGGGGACCATACTTAGGCAGCCTATTGGCACTGTGTAGTTGTGGGATCTTGTTCCGGTTAAGGTATGTTGTGCTGCCTTGGACTTCACATTTCGTTGGTTTGTTGTTTTGTCGGTTGTTTATTCATTTAAATAAACATGTATGCATATCACGCTGCGCCTTGGTCTGACCCGTTCATGAACGAACGTGACAATTATTGTATGTGTGGGGTACAGGGTAGTCATTCAAAAATCATGTTAAACACTATTATTGTGCACAGAGTGAGTCCATGCAACTTGTTAAGCAAATATTACTTGTTAAGCAAATGCTTACTCCTGAATGTATTTAGGCTTGCCATAATAAAGGGGTTGAATACTTATTGACTCAAGACATTTCAGCTTTTCATTTTGTATTAATTTCTAAAAACATAATTCCACTTTGACATTATGGGGTACTGTGTGTAGGCCAGTGATAAAAAAAAATCTCTATTTAATACATTTTAAATTCAGGCTGTAACCCAACAAAATTTGGAAAAAGTCAAGGGGTATGAATACTTTTTGAAGGCACTGTAGTGTAGGACATATATTTACGTTTTAGTCATTTAGCAGACACTCTTATCCAGAGCGACTTATAGTAGTGAGTGTATACATTTTATTACTGTTCCCCCATTGGAATCGAACCCACAACCCTGGCGTTGCAAGCGCCATGCTCTACCAATTGAGCCACATGGGACATACTCTAGCGTATACTGTAGGACAGGGTTCTTCAATTCCGGTCCTGGAGGGCCGAAACACTTCTGTTTTTGATTTCTACCTGGTAGTTAATTGCACTCACCTGTTGTCCCAGGTCTGAATTAGCCCCTGATTAGAAGGAGAGGATGAAAAACAGAGGTGTTTCGGCCCTCCAGGACCAGAATTGAAGAACCCTGCAGTAGGACATACTGTAGATATACCGTAGGAGATACTGTTTTTCTTAGCATATTGTGTTGTAGCCTTCTATAACCCACTTGCAGCTTTTGGCATTTTCTCATGACCCTCTGAACAAACAAACAAATGAGTCACGGTCCAAAGGCACTCATTCTCCATCCACCAGTGGATCTCACTCCATGGCTGTAGCTTCCATCAGGGTATTTACAAAGGACGTTTTTGGAAATAATATACCGGCATACAATTTTTTAAGTTCAACTTCCATGGTTGAAGCATTGCTTATATGTTTGTTTATATGTCCTTATCAGACATACAGGCATGGTGAATGAGATCAGTCTCACTCTGTGATGCGTACTCTCTCTCTCTGTCTTTCCCCTCCCCCTCCCCCTCCTCCTTTGAACTCTCTCCATTCTCCCCTGAGGAGACAGTGGAGGTCACAGTTCTCTAGCCTCTCTGGAGTGTGTGTGTGTGTGTGTGTGTATACGCTGTGTACATCCATGCGTATGTCTGGAAATATGTGTGTATGCGCAAGCGTGCTTGTGTGTGTGTGTTTGCAGGACTTTGATCCCCTCTCCTCCCCTTTGCCGTGACCACTCAGGGGCAGACGCTTTATCTAAAGAGTATTATTGCAGTAAATGAGATGTCATGGTCAGCTCAACATGCAGCCAGTCTGACCTTCCGTTGACTCCTGTCTCTCCTGTCTGACAGAGATGGAGGGAGGGAGGGAGGGAGGGAGAGAGCAGAAGAGAAAGACAGGGAGAGAGAGGGAGTGAGAGAGAGAGAGACAGAAAGGAGGCAGGTAGGGAAGGGGAGATAGACCATAAGGAAGAGAGAGGGAGGCAGTGCGACAGTTAAGAGTGAGCAGAGTGATCTTGCTTTGTGGTGGACTATGTCTGTTCATATACTGAGTGTCAGTGTGTGTGTGACAGGAAGGATCCCAGTTTGTCTGCGGTTGAGTTTGGGATGAGATGGACTGAGCGTGCGTGTGTGTGTTTATGTGTGTGTGTGTCTGGTTCCGACCAGTGTGACAGCTGCCCTCCACTCCACTGACTGTAGCAGACAGGGATGGACAGGTGGCTTCTCATTAAATGATGGTGGGAGGAAGGGAGGAAAGGAGAGAAAGAGAGACAGAGAGAGGGGGATAGAAGGCGGGGCAGAGGAGAGAGATTGAAAGACTATGAATGACTGTTGAATGACTATCGCCCGTAGCACTCACTTCGGTCATCATGAAGTGCTTTGAAAGGCTAGTTAAGGACCATATCAGCTCCACCTTAACCGACAACCTAGACCAACTACAAATTGCTTACCGCCCCAACAGATCCACGGACGACGCAGTTGCCATTGCACTGCACATTGCCCTATCCCACCTGGACAAGAGGAATACCTATGTAAAAATGCTGTTCATCGACTACAGCTCAGCCTTCAACACCATAGTGCCCTCCAAGCTCATCACTAAGCTCAGAGCCCTGGGTCTGAACCCCTCCCCGTGCAACTAGGTCCTGGACTTCCTGACGGGCCATCCCAGGTGGTGAAGATAGGCAACACCTCCGCCACACTGATCCTCAACACAGGGGCCCCACAGGGGTGCATGCTCAGCCCCCTCCTGTACTCCCTGTTCACCTATGACTGCGTGGCCACTCACGTGTCCAACTCAATCATCAAGTTTGCTGACGATGCAACAGTGGTAGGCCTGATCACCAAGAACAATGAGACAGCCTACAGAGAGGAGGTCAGAGACCTGGTGGAGTGGTGCCAGGAAAATAACCTCTCCCTCAACGTCAACAAAACGAAGGAGCTGATCGTTGGCTACAGGAGACAGCAGAGAGAGCACGTCCCCATCCACATTGACGGGACCGCAGTGAAGGTCAAAAGCTTCAAGTTCATCGGCGTGCACATCACTGATGACCTGAAATGATCCGTAGTTCACACTGACGGTGTGTTGAAGAAGGCACAACAGCGCCTCTTCAACCTCAGGAGGCTGAACAAATTCAGCTTGGCCCATAAGACCCTCACAAACTTCTACAGATGCACCATTGAGAGCATCCTGTCGGGCTGTATTACCGCCTTCTACGGCAATTGCACTGTCCGCAACCGCAGGGCTCTCCAGAGGGTGGTGCGGTCAGCCAAACGAACCATTGGGGGCACACTGCCTGACCTCCAGGACATCTACAGCACCTGGTGTCACAGGAAGGCCAAGAAGATCATCAAGGACCTTAGCCACCCGAGCCACGGCCTGTTCACCCCGCTGCCATCTAGAAGGAGGAGACCGTACAGGTGCTTCTATCTCCAGTCCATCAGACTGTTAAACAGTCACCACTAGCCGGCCTCTGCCCAGTACCCTGCCCTGAACTTTAGTCACTGTTACTAGCCCGGCTAACACCCGGTACTCTACCCTGCACCTTAGAGACTTCTTTGCCCTATGTACATAGTCATTGAACGACTTCAACTGTATATTCCGGACTCTGACATTGTTCATTCTGATATATCTTAATGTCTTTCTTTTTAATTTTTGAATTATGTGCATATTGTTTTGTATTGCTAGGTATTATTACTGCACTGTTGGAGCTAGAAACACAAGCATTTCACTGCACCTGTGATAACATCTGCAAATCTGTGTACGCAACCAATAAACGTTGATTTTATTTTATTTTGAAAGCGGGAGAGAAGGGTGGCAGAGAGAGCATACAATGGCGGGAGGATGAACTAGGTGAAGGACAGAATAAAGAAGGAAGAGAGGTAGAGAAAGAAAGGCAGAGACAGGGAAGGGGCTGTTGCTAGGGACAACGGTACAATAGTGAACCAAAGCCTCCCACACATTCCCTGCTTTATTTTCCTATTTTCCTTCTCTGATTCTATCTCTTTGTCCTTCCCCGCTCCCACTTTCTTCCCTCACTCCCTCAATTCCCTCCCGACAACCATTTATTTTGAACACATCCCTCTCTCCCCAGTCCTTATTGTGTTTCTCTGTATTGGACCCTCTTCCCCATCTCTGCTTCTCTCCCTTGTTCTCACCCACTCTCAAGCATCTATCCCCCGGCTATACCCCCTTCCTACCCTCTGGTCATTGGAGAACCCCAATTGACGGAAAACCATAACACCCTCACTCCTGCTCTTGCCCTCTCTTTCCAACTCCATTCTTCCCTCTTTTCCTTCCCTCCCTCTTCTCACCTCTCTCTCTCTCTCTCTCTCTCTCTCTCTCTCTCTCTCCCTCTCTCTTCCCCCCACTCCGTCTCTCATCCCCTCTGCCCCCCCTCCCCCTCTCTCTCTCTCTCTTTCTCTCTCCCTTTCCTCCCACATGTCTAGGATTTGTATTTATGTCAGATTACGGCATCTAGCAACCAGCTAGAGGAGATTTCCCCTGGCACCTCCCATCCATCGCTGTCTCTCTCCTCTCCTCTTCTCTCCTTTCCACCTCACTATCTCTTTACACTATCATTCCCTCTCTCTTCACCTCTCCACCTTGATCCATTTACATTACATTTACATTTACGTCATTTAGCAGACGCTCTTATCCAGAGCGACTTACAAATTGGTGCATTCACCTTATAGCCAGTGGGATAACCACTTTACAATGTGTATTTTAAAAAAAACCTTGGAGTAAGGGAGGGGTAGAAGGATTACTTTATCCTATCCCAGGTATTCCTTAAAGAGGTGGGGTTTCAAATGTCTCCGGAAGGTGGTGAGTGACTCCGCTGTCCTGGCGTCGTGAGGGAGCTTGTTCCACCATTGGGGTGCCAGAGCAGCGAACAGTTTTGACTGGGCTGAGCGGGAACTATGCTTCCGCAGAGGAAGGGGAGACAGCAGGCCAGAGGTGGATGAACGCAATGCCCTCGTTTGGGTGTAGGGACTGATCAGAGCCTGAAGGTACGGAGGTGCCGTTCCCCTCACAGCTCCATAGGCAAGCACCATGGTCTTGTAACAGATGCGAGCTTCAACTGGAAGCCAGTGGAGTGTGCGGAGGAGGGGGTGACGTGAGAGAACTTGGGAAGGTTGAACACCAGACGGGCTGCGGCATTCTGGATGAGTTGTAGGGGTTTAATGGCACAGGCAGGGAGCCCAGCCAACAGTGAGTTGCAGTAATCCAGACGGGAGATGACAAGTGCCTGGATTAGGACCTGTGCCGCTTCCTGTGTAAGGCAGGGTCGTACTCTCCAAATGTTGTAGAGCATGAACCTACAGGATCGGGTCACCGCCTTGATGTTAGCGGAGAATGACAGGGTGTTGTCCAGGGTCACGCCAAGGCTCTTCGCACTCTGGAAGGAGGACACAACGGAGTTGTCTACCGTGATGGCGAGATCATGGAACAGGCAGTCCTTCCCCGGGAGGAAGAGCAGCTCCGTCTTGCCAAGGTTCAGCTTGAGGTGGTGATCCGTCATCCATACTGATATGTCAGCCAGACATGCAGAGATGCGATTCGCCACCTGGTTATCAGAAGGGGGAAAGGAGAAGATTAGTTGTGTGTCGTCAGCGTAGCAATGATAGGAGAGGCCATGTGAGGATATGACAGAGCCAAGTGACTTGGTGTATAGCGAGAATAGGAGAGGGCCTAGAACTGAGCCCTGGGGGACACCAGTGGTGAGAGCACGTGGTGCGGAGACAGCTTCTCGCCACGCCACTTGGTAGGAGCAACCGGTCAGGTAGGACGCAATCCAAGAGTGAGCCGCGCCGGAGATGCCCAGCTCGGAGAGGGTGGAGAGGAGGATCTGATGGTTCACAGTATCAAAGGCAGCAGACAGGTCTAGAAGGACAAGAACAGAGGAGAGAGAGTTAGCTTTAGCAGTGCGGAGAGCCTCCATGACACAGAGAAGAGCAGTCTCAGTTGAATGACCAGTCTTAAAACCTGACTGGTTTGGATCAAGAAGGTCATTCTGAGAGAGATAGCAAGAGAGTTGGCTAAAGACGGCACGCTCAATAGTTTTGGAGAGAAAAGAAAGAAGGGATACTGGTCTGTAGTTGTTGACATCAGAGGGATCGAGTGTTGGTTTTTTGAGAAGGGGGTGCAACTCTCGCTCTCTTGAAGACGGAAGGGACATAGCCAGCGGTCAAGGATGAGTTGATCAGCGAGGTGAGGTAGGGGAGAAGGTCACCGGAGATGGTCTTGAGAAGAGAGGAGGGGATAGGGTCAAGCGGGCAGGTTGTTGGGCGGCCTGCAGTCACAAGTCGCAAGATTTTATCTGGAGAGAGAGGGGAGAAAGAAGTCAAAGCATAGGGTAGGGCAGTGTGAGCAGGACCAGCAGTGTCATTTGACTTAACAAACGAGGATCGGATGTCGTCAACCTTCTTTTCAAAGTGGTTGACGAAGTCATCCACAGAGAGGGAGGAGGGGAGGGGGGGGGGATTCAGCAGGAAGGAGAATGTGGCAAAGAGCTTCCTAGGGTTAGAGGCAGATGCTTGGAATTTAGCGTGGTAGAAAGTGGCCTTAGCAGCAGAAACAGATGAAGAAAATGTATGCATGCATGTGCATGCTGTTTCGCCAATCACAACGCTGTTTTAATAGCTTGTCTGATATGTCCCTCTCCATTTGTCTTTCTGCAGCTCATGGTCATCCATCCCAGTGGGTTCTATGCTGTGAGTCTCTACAGCAGTATTGAACCCCAGTAGTCTGGACCACAACCACAAACAACCAGTGATGGCTGTAGGACCACTCCACTAGACCGAAACTCAACCACAGACCGTTAGAGGACCTCTCCCTGTTCCTCTACCTCATTTACCAAAACCACCTCTCCACCAAAACCACTTCGACACAGGAGGAAGAGGAGGAAGAAAGAAGGTCATGCACTGAAGGAGAGTAAATCATCGGTGAAGAGAAGAGGTGATGCGTCTGGATTAAGAAGACAGACGGACAGCAGACCAAGAAACAGAAAGACAGACAGACAGACAGATCAGGTAAAGGCAAATTGAGCAAACTGTCTTGTTCCTACTTATAGCATTATGTTCTAAAGGAAGCTTCGGCTTAGGAACAGCTGTGCAGTGTTTGTTAAGCATTGTCGGATGTTCTCTTCTGTCAAGGTTTGTCTGGGCCGTATTCATTAGGGCACACCGTAAAAAACAAAGACGAGCGTTTCTTATTGGACAAGTTCAGATAGTCCCTCCCTGTTTCAGTCTGTTTTCTTGCCACTTGGTGCCTAATGCAAATGACCCAGGTATTTGGAAACCAGTGGGAAGTAGTTGCCCTTACATTGCCCTAAGGTTAGGGGGTAATTAGGGTTAGGTGTACGGTTTGCCGTGGGGTCAAGGGGTCAGTTTTCTTTGTCTGGGCTTGGCATTAGCTGCCATGTCCTTAACCAGGCATGTAAGGGAGTTTCTGATTGACCTAAGGTGGCAGCTGCCATGGAAACAGGGTCAGTGGGTAACAGTGGTGAGGTCCAGTTAATGTTATAACACTGGATCTGGGCCAAGACAGGTCACGTTATGGTGCCAACTTCATTGATGTTACTTTATTGAGTCCAGCTCTCTTATTATCACTGCCACACTGCTGGCTCAAGACTCAAAGATTTAGCCCCCCTTTTGAGGAATTTTGTGTGTGTGTGTGTGTGTGTGTGTGTGTGTGTGTGTGTGTGTGTGTGTGTGTGTGTGTGTGTGTGTGTGTGTGTGTGCGCGCGCAGCCCCAGAAGATATCTGGTTTGCCCACTTCCCAGCGTCTGACATTTCACTTTGGAGAGAAAGGCCAACTATCACAAAGATTTTGTTATCTCAATGGTTGCAAGCTTTGAATAATTCCCAGAGGGTGTAAATCTCTGGTTTAATAATGAATTAAACAAAGTCCCGTTCTGCATTAGGTCAGTCCTTTTATTCAGAGAGCGCTCTGGCGCTAAAAACACACAGCCTTTTTATATGCCTTCACACAAAGGAACTTTGCTCCGCCCACCTTTAGGCGGCCTGTGACTTTCCACAGTATGGAATGTTTTAGTTCAGCAGTTTCTAGGTCCCCTTACTATGGAATGCTAGTCTCCAACAGTTTCTAACATCTTCCCTGTTAGTGGTTTGATTTTCTTATAACTCTAACACAGTTTACACATTTATACAGTATTGGGGTGAAATCCTTTAGTCATTACCTTAAAAATACAAAATTCATCTATCACCAACCCACACTGTTCCACCTTCCTAGTCCTGCTGAGATTGGTAAAATTCATGTTTAGTTGGTGGGGCTAGAGGGAAATCAGATTGGTCTGATTCATGTTTAGTTGGTGGGGCTAGAGGGAAATCAGATTGGTCTGATTCATGTTTAGTTGGTGGGGCTAGAGGGAAATCAGATTGGTCTGATTCATGTTTAGTTGTTGGGGCTAGAGGGAAATCAGATTGGTCTGATTCATGTTTAGTTGGTGGGGCTAGAGGGAAATCAGATTGGTCTGATTCATGTTTAGTTGGTGGGGCTAGAGGGAAATCAGATTGGTCTGATTCATGTTTAGTTGGTGGGGCTAGAGGGAAATCAGATTGGTCTGATTCATGTTTAGTTGGTGGGGCTAGAGGGAAATCAGATTGGTCTGATTCATGTTTAGTTGTTGGGGCTAGAGGGAAATCAGATTGGTCTGATTCATGTTTAGTTGGTGGGGCTAGAGGGAAATCAGATTGGTCTGATTCATGTTTAGTTGGTGGGGCTAGAGGGAAATCAGATTGGTCTGATTCATGTTTAGTTGGTGGGGCTAGAGGGAAATCAGATTGGTCTGATTCATGTTTAGTTGTTGGGGCTAGAGGGGAAATCAGATTGGTCTGATTCATGTTTAGTTGGTGGGGCTAGAGGGAAATCAGATTGGTCTGATTCATGTTTAGTTGGTGGGGCTAGAGTGAAATCAGATTGGTCTGATTCATGTTTAGTTGGTGGGGTTAGAAGGAAGTATGTGAGCAGTGTGACACTTGGTTTCATTTGGTGCTGTTGTACTCAAGGCCACGCAATCTCTCTCTTTATCCACGCACACACACACCCACACACACACACACACACACACACCCACACACACACACACACACACACACACACACACACACACACACACACATAGTTGGGCATGTGTGCCCTGGATCTTTCGTTGTTAACTGCAGTAGCCTGCTGTGTTTGACAGTCGGGGCATAGAGAGAGGGGATGAGTAGCAGTCTTTATTCCTCTACAGCCCTGTATTATTCCATCTCTCTTCTCCTCTAATACCTATTCCAATGGCAGTGCTGACAGTATTACTGAAGACGGCTATTATATTTTGTGGTTTCCTGGGTTGTTTCTGCTTCAGTCTCTGGGGTACAATAGGAGGGATGACAAGGACCCTGTGGTTCTGGTGCTCCCTGCTACTGGGGATCACAAGACATCATCTGTTAACACTAGAGCCGCCTGGCCTTTCAGCCTATAAGTACCCGCTAGAGAACGTTGCCGAGCGACCCCTTTAACATACGCATCAGATGCATATCAACCCCGCAAGGTGCAGCAAACATAAGACCCAACGCTTGATAAATAGTGCATAAACTATTATAAAGGATTAATTGCATGAAGAAATATTTGTGGAAATACATTTTTAAAAAAACAACAACAATAGTTATTTGTTTTTATAGAGTCAAGGATATGTTTTGTATAATTTAGGCCTATAGCCTATTTTTGTTTCCCTTACAATAAAAACATTACAGTGTAATCCATTTACATTTACATTTACATTTACGTCATTTAGCAGACGCTCTTATCCAGAGCGACTTACAAATTGGTGCATTCACCCTATAGCCAGTGGGATAACCACTTTACAATATGTTTTTTGTTTTTTGTTTTTATTTTTATTTTTATTTTATTTTTATTTATTTTTAGGGGGGGCGGGGGGGTAGAAGGATTACTTGATCCTATCCCAGGTATTCCTTAAAGAGGTGGGGTTTCAAATGTCTCCGGAAGGTGGTGAGTGACTCCGCTGTCCTGGCGTCGTGAGGGAGCTTGTTCCACCATTGGGGTGCCAGAGCAGCGAACAGTTTTGACTGGGCTGAGCGGGAACTATGCTTCCGCAGAGGAAGGGGAGACAGCAGGCCAGAGGTGGATGAACGCAATGCCCTCGTTTGGGTGTAGGGACTGATCAGAGCCTGAAGGTACGGAGGTGCCGTTCCCCTCACAGCTCCATAGGCAAGCACCATGGTCTTGTAACAGATGCGAGCTTCAACTGGAAGCCAGTGGAGTGTGCGGAGGAGGGGGGTGACGTGAGAGAACTTGGGAAGGTTGAACACCAGACGGGCTGCGGCATTCTGGATGAGTTGTAGGGGTTTAATGGCACAGGCAGGGAGCCCAGCCAACAGTGAGTTGCAGTAATCCAGACGGGAGATGACAAGTGCCTGGATTAGGACCTGTGCCGCTTCCTGTGTAAGGCAGGGTCGTACTCTCCAAATGTTGTAGAGCATGAACCTACAGGATCGGGTCACCGCCTTGATGTTAGCGGAGAACGACAGGGTGTTGTCCAGGGTCACGCCAAGGCTCTTCGCACTCTGGAAGGAGGACACAACGGAGTTGTCTACCGTGATGGCGAGATCATGGAACAGGCAGTCCTTCCCCGGGAGGAAGAGCAGCTCCGTCTTGCCAAGGTTCAGCTTGAGGTGGTGATCCGTCATCCATACTGATATGTCAGCCAGACATGCAGAGATGCGATTCGCCACCTGGTTATCAGAAGGGGGAAAGGAGAAGATTAGTTGTGTGTCGTCAGCGTAGCAATGATAGGAGAGGCCATGTGAGGATATGA
This sequence comes from Coregonus clupeaformis, assembly GCF_020615455.1. Taxonomy (NCBI): domain Eukaryota; kingdom Metazoa; phylum Chordata; class Actinopteri; order Salmoniformes; family Salmonidae; genus Coregonus; species Coregonus clupeaformis. The sequence goes on from NC_059198.1 coordinate 69,807,385, forward strand.
CAGAGCCAAGTGACTTGGTGTATAGCGAGAATAGGAGAGGGCCTAGAACTGAGCCCTGGGGGACACCAGTGGTGAGAGCACGTGGTGCGGAGACAGCTTCTCGCCACGCCACTTGGTAGGAGCAACCGGTCAGGTAGGACGCAATCCAAGAGTGAGCCGCGCCGGAGATGCCCAGCTCGGAGAGGGTGGAGAGGAGGATCTGATGGTTCACAGTATCAAAGGCAGCAGACAGGTCTAGAAGGACAAGAACAGAGGAGAGAGAGTTAGCTTTAGCAGTGCGGAGAGCCTCCATGACACAGAGAAGAGCAGTCTCAGTTGAATGACCAGTCTTAAAACCTGACTGGTTTGGATCAAGAAGGTCATTCTGAGAGAGATAGCAAGAGAGTTGGCTAAAGACGGCACGCTCAATAGTTTTGGAGAGAAAAGAAAGAAGGGATACTGGTCTGTAGTTGTTGACATCAGAGGGATCGAGTGTTGGTTTTTTGAGAAGGGGTGCAACTCTCGCTCTCTTGAAGACGGAAGGGACATAGCCAGCGGTCAAGGATGAGTTGATCAGCGAGGTGAGGTAGGGGAGAAGGTCACCGGAGATGGTCTTGAGAAGAGAGGAGGGGATAGGGTCAAGCGGGCAGGTTGTTGGGCGGCCTGCAGTCACAAGTCGCAAGATTTTATCTGGAGAGAGAGGGGAGAAAGAAGTCAAAGCATAGGGTAGGGCAGTGTGAGCAGGACCAGCAGTGTCATTTGACTTAACAAACGAGGATCGGATGTCGTCAACCTTCTTTTCAAAGTGGTTGACGAAGTCATCCACAGAGAGGGAGGAGGGAGGGGGGGATTCAGCAGGAAGGAGAATGTGGCAAAGAGCTTCCCTAGGGTTAGAGGCAGATGCTTGGAATTTAGCGTGGTAGAAAGTGGCCTTAGCAGCAGAAACAGATGAAGAAAATGTATGCATGCATGTGCATGCTGTTTCGCCAATCACAACGCTGTTTTAATAGCTTGTCTGATATGTCCCTCTCCATTTGTCTTTCTGCAGCTCATGGTCATCCATCCCAGTGGGTTCTATGCTGTGAGTCTCTACAGCAGTATTGAACCCCAGTAGTCTGGACCACAACCACAAACAACCAGTGATGGCTGTAGGACCACTCCACTAGACCGAAACTCAACCACAGACCGTTAGAGGACCTCTCCCTGTTCCTCTACCTCATTTACCAAAACCACCTCTCCACCAAAACCACTTCGACACAGGAGGAAGAGGAGGAAGAAAGAAGATCATGCACTGAAGGAGAGTAAATCATCGGTGAAGAGAAGAGGTGATGCGTCTGGATTAAGAAGACAGACGGACAGCAGACCAAGAAACAGAAAGACAGACAGACAGACAGATCAGGTAAAGGCAAATTGAGCAAACTGTCTTGTTCCTACTTATAGCATTATGTTCTAAAGGAAGCTTCGGCTTAGGAACAGCTGTGCAGTGTTTGTTAAGCATTGTCGGATGTTCTCTTCTGTCAAGGTTTGTCTGGGCCGTATTCATTAGGGGCACACCGTAAAAAACAAAGACGAGCGTTTCTTATTGGACAAGTTCAGATAGTCCCTCCCTGTTTCAGTCTGTTTTCTTGCCACTTGGTGCCTAATGCAAATGACCCAGGTATTTGGAAACCAGTGGGAAGTAGTTGCCCTTACATTGCCCTAAGGTTAGGGGGTAATTAGGGTTAGGTGTACGGTTTGCCGTGGGGTCAAGGGGTCAGTTTTCTTTGTCTGGGCTTGGCATTAGCTGCCATGTCCTTAACCAGGCATGTAAGGGAGTTTCTGATTGACCTAAGGTGGCAGCTGCCATGGAAACAGGGTCAGTGGGTAACAGTGGTGAGGTCCAGTTAATGTTATAACACTGGATCTGGGCCAAGACAGGTCACGTTATGGTGCCAACTTCATTGATGTTACTTTATTGAGTCCAGCTCTCTTATTATCACTGCCACACTGCTGGCTCAAGACTCAAAGATTTAGCCCCCCTTTTGAGGAATTGTGTGTGTGTGTGTGTGTGTGTGTGTGTGTGTGTGTGTGTGTGTGTGTGTGTGTGTGTGTGTGTGTGTGCGCGCGCGCGCAGCCCCAGAAGATATCTGGTTTGCCCACTTCCCAGCGTCTGACATTTCACTTTGGAGAGAAAGGCCAACTATCACAAAGATTTTGTTATCTCAATGGTTGCAAGCTTTGAATAATTCCCAGAGGGTGTAAATCTCTGGTTTAATAATGAATTAAACAAAGTCCCGTTCTGCATTAGGTCAGTCCTTTTATTCAGAGAGCGCTCTGGCGCTAAAAACACACAGCCTTTTTATATGCCTTCACACAAAGGAACTTTGCTCCGCCCACCTTTAGGCGGCCTGTGACTTTCCACAGTATGGAATGTTTTAGTTCAGCAGTTTCTAGGTCCCCTTACTATGGAATGCTAGTCTCCAACAGTTTCTAACATCTTCCCTGTTAGTGGTTTGATTTTCTTATAACTCTAACACAGTTTACACATTTATACAGTATTGGGGTGAAATCCTTTAGTCATTACCTTAAAAATACAAAATTCATCTATCACCAACCCACACTGTTCCACCTTCCTAGTCCTGCTGAGATTGGTAAAATTCATGTTTAGTTGGTGGGGCTAGAGGGAAATCAGATTGGTCTGATTCATGTTTAGTTGGTGGGGCTAGAGGGAAATCAGATTGGTCTGATTCATGTTTAGTTGTTGGGGCTAGAGGGAAATCAGATTGGTCTGATTCATGTTTAGTTGGTGGGGCTAGAGGGAAATCAGATTGGTCTGATTCATGTTTAGTTGGTGGGGCTAGAGGGAAATCAGATTGGTCTGATTCATGTTTAGTTGGTGGGGCTAGAGGGAAATCAGATTGGTCTGATTCATGTTTAGTTGGTGGGGCTAGAGGGAAATCAGATTGGTCTGATTCATGTTTAGTTGTTGGGGCTAGAGGGAAATCAGATTGGTCTGATTCATGTTTAGTTGGTGGGGCTAGAGGGAAATCAGATTGGTCTGATTCATGTTTAGTTGGTGGGGCTAGAGGGAAATCAGATTGGTCTGATTCATGTTTAGTTGGTGGGGCTAGAGGGAAATCAGATTGGTCTGATTCATGTTTAGTTGTTGGGGCTAGAGGGAAATCAGATTGGTCTGATTCATGTTTAGTTGGTGGGGCTAGAGGGAAATCAGATTGGTCTGATTCATGTTTAGTTGGTGGGGCTAGAGTGAAATCAGATTGGTCTGATTCATGTTTAGTTGGTGGGGTTAGAAGGAAGTATGTGAGCAGTGTGACACTTGGTTTCATTTGGTGCTGTTGTACTCAAGGCCACGCAATCTCTCTCTTTATCCACGCACACACACACCCACACACACACACACACACACACACCCACCCCACACACACACACACACACACACACACACACACACACACACACACATAGTTGGGCATGTGTGCCCTGGATCTTTCGTTGTTAACTGCAGTAGCCTGCTGTGTTTGACAGTCGGGGCATAGAGAGAGGGGATGAGTAGCAGTCTTTATTCCTCTACAGCCCTGTATTATTCCATCTCTCTTCTCCTCTAATACCTATTCCAATGGCAGTGCTGACAGTATTACTGAAGACGGCTATTATATTTTGTGGTTTCCTGGGTTGTTTCTGCTTCAGTCTCTGGGGTACAATAGGAGGGATGACAAGGACCCTGTGGTTCTGGTGCTCCCTGCTACTGGGGATCACAAGACATCATCTGTTAACACTAGAGCCGCCTGGCCTTTCAGCCTATAAGTACCCGCTAGAGAACGTTGCCGAGCGACCCCTTTAACATACGCATCAGATGCATATCAACCCGCAAGGTGCAGCAAACATAAGACCCAACGCTTGATAAATAGTGCATAAACTATTATAAAGGATTAATTGCATGAAGAAATATTTGTGGAAATACATTTTTAAAAAACAACAACAATAGTTATTTGTTTTTATAGAGTCAAGGATATGTTTTGTATAATTTAGGCCTATAGCCTATTTTTGTTTCCCTTACAATAAAAACATTACAGTGTAATCCATTTACATTTACATTTACATTTACGTCATTTAGCAGACGCTCTTATCCAGAGCGACTTACAAATTGGTGCATTCACCCTATAGCCAGTGGGATAACCACTTTACAATATGTTTTTTGTTTTTTGTTTTTATTTTTATTTTTATTTTTATTTTATTTTTATTTATTTTTAGGGGGGGCGGGGGGGTAGAAGGATTACTTGATCCTATCCCAGGTATTCCTTAAAGAGGTGGGGTTTCAAATGTCTCCGGAAGGTGGTGAGTGACTCCGCTGTCCTGGCGTCGTGAGGGAGCTTGTTCCACCATTGGGGTGCCAGAGCAGCGAACAGTTTTGACTGGGCTGAGCGGGAACTATGCTTCCGCAGAGGAAGGGGAGCCAGCAGGCCAGAGGTGGATGAACGCAATGCCCTCGTTTGGGTGTAGGGACTGATCAGAGCCTGAAGGTACAGAGGTGCCGATCCCCTCACAGCTCCATAGGCAAGCACCATGGTCTTGTAACAGATGCGAGCTTCAACTGGAAGCCAGTGGAGTGTGCGGAGGAGCGGGGTGACGTGAGAGAACTTGGGAAGGTTGAACACCAGACGGGCTGCGGCATTCTGGATGAGTTGTAGGGGTTTAATGGCACAGGCAGGGAGCCCAGCCAACAGCGAGTTGCAGTAATCCAGACGGGAGATGACAAGTGCCTGGATTAGGACCTGTGCCGCTTCCTGTGTAAGGCAGGGTCGTACTCTCCGAATGTTGTAGAGCATGAACCTGCAGGATCGGGTCACCGCCTTGATGTTAGCGGAGAACGACAGGGTGTTGTCCAGGGTCACGCCAAGGCTCTTCGCACTCTGGGAGGAGGACACAACGGAGTTGTCAACCGTGATGGCGAGATCATGGAACGGGCAGTCCTTCCCCGGGAGGAAGAGCAGCTCCGTCTTGCCAAGGTTCAGCTTGAGGTGGTGATCCGTCATCCATACTGATATGTCTGCCAGACATGCAGAGATGCGATTCGCCACCTGGTTATCAGAAGGGGGAAAGGAGAAGATTAGTTGTGTGTCGTCAGCGTAGCAATGATAGGAGAGGCCATGTGAGCATATGACAGAGCCAAGTGACTTGGTGTATAGGGAGAATAGGAGAGGGCCTAGAACTGAGCCCTGGGGACACCAGTGGTGAGAGCACGTGGTGCGGGAGACAGCTTCTCGCCACGCCACTTGGTAGGAGCGACCGGTCAGGTAGGACGCAATCCAGGAGTGAGCCGCGCCGGAGATGCCCAGCTCGGAGAGGGTGGAGAGGAGGATCTGATGGTTCACAGTATCAAAGGCAGCAGACAGGTCTAGAAGGACAAGAGCAGAGGAGAGAGAGTTAGCTTTAGCAGTGCGGAGAGCCTCCGTGACACAGAGAAGAGCAGTCTCAGTTGAATGACCAGTCCTGAAACCTGACTGGTTTGGATCAAGAAGGTCATTCTGAGAGAGATAGCAAGAGAGTTGGCTAAAGACGGCACGCTCAATAGTTTTGGAAAGAAAAGAAAGAAGGGATACTGGTCTGTAGTTGTTGACATCAGTGGGATCGAGTGTTGGTTTTTTGAGAAGGGGTGCAACTCTCGCTCTCTTGAAGACGGAAGAGACATAGCCAGCGGTCAAGGATGAGTTGATCAGCGAGGTGAGGTAGGGGAGAAGGTCACCGGAGATGGTCTGGAGAAGAGAGGAGGGGATGGGGTCAAGCGGGCAGGTTGTTGGGCGGCCTGCAGTCACAAGTCGCAGGATTTTATCTGGAGAGAGAGGGGAGAAAGAAGTCAAAGCATAGGGTAGGGCAGTGTGAGCAGGACCAGCAGTGTCATTAGACTTAACAAACGAGGATCGGATGTCGTCAACCTTCTTTTCAAAGTGGTTGACGAAGTCATCCACAGAGAGAGAGGGGGGGGAGGATTCAGCAGGGAGGAGAATGTGGCAAAGAGCGTCCTAGGGTTAGAGGCAGATGCTTGGAATTTAGAGTGGTAGAAAGTGGCCTTAGCAGCAGAAACAGATGAAGAAAATGTAGAGAGGAGGGAGTGAAAAGATGCCAGGTCGGCAGGGAGTTTAGTTTTCTTCCATTTCCGCTCCGCTGCCCGGAGCTCTGTTCTGTGAGCTCGCAATGAGTCATCAAGCCACGGAGCTGGAGGGGAGGACCGAGCCGGCCGGGAGGATAGGGGACACAGAGAGTCAAATGATGCAGAAAGGGAGGAGAGGAGGGTTGAGGAGGCAGAATCAGGAGATTGGAGGGAGAAGGATTGAGCAGAGGGAAGAGATGATAGGATGGAAGAGGAGAGAGTAGTGGGAGAGAGAGAGCGAAGGTTGCGGCGGCGCATTACCATCTGTGTAGGGGCAGAGTGAGTAGTGTTGGAGGAGAGCGAGAGAGAAAAGGATACAAAGTAGTGGTCGGAGACATGGAGGGGAGTTGCAGTGAGATTAGTAGAAGAGCAGCATCTAGTAAAGATGAGGTCAAGCGTATTGCCTGCCTTGTGAGTAGGGGGACGGTGAGAGGGTGAGGTCAAAAGAGGAGAGGAGTGGAAAGAAGGAGGCAGAGAGAAATGAGTCAAATGTAGACGTAGGGAGGTTGAAATCCCCCAAAACTGTGAGGGGTGAGCCATCCTCAGGAAAGGAACTTATCAAGGCGTCAAGCTCATTGATGAACTCTCCAAGGGAACCTGGAGGGCGATAGATGACAAGGATATTAAGCTTAAATGGGCTAGTGACTGTGACAGCATGGAATTCAAATGAGGAGATAGACAGATGGGTTAGGGGAAAAATTGAGAATGTCCACTTGGGAGAGATGAGGATTCCTGTGCCACCACCCCTCTGACCAGATGCTCTCGGGGTATGCGAGAACACATGGTCAGACGAGGAGAGAGCAGTAGGAGTAGCAGTGTTTTCAGTGGTAATCCATGTTTCCGTCAGTGCCAGGAAGTCGAGGGACTGGAGGTTAAGATAGGCTGGGATGAAGTCAGCCTTGTTGGCAGCAGAACGGCAGTTCCAGAGGCTGCCTGAGACCTGGAACTCCAGGTGTGGGGTGCGTGCAGGGACCACCAGGTTAGAGAGGCAGCAGCCACGCGGTGTGAGGCGTTTGTGTAGCCTGTGCGGAGAGGAGAGAACAGGGATAGGCAGAGGCATAGTTGACAGGCTGTAGCAAATGGCTACAATAATGCAGAGGAGATCGGAATGAAATGAACTAAACATCTGGGAAAGGAGAGAGTAGGGCCTCCCTCACCAAAACTCCCAAATATAACTCACCCAACTTCCACCTCAGAAACTATAATTGTTTCACTGAACCACCCGAATAAAAACTCTCCCAACTTCCACTTTAGAAATTAGAATTGTTGTGAACTACAGCGGTTCAATGTTTCAAGGAATAGACTCAACTTACTTTATTCAGCTAGCTAACTATGACGCCATAGCTAACTAGCATGCTAGCATCCAATAACACACAGTTTAGCACCAATACTTGGTTACAACAAACTACCAATAGTGTGTTAACACACTAAACAGATAATTCGTGTCCGTGTCTAGTTCCTTTCATAACGCAGCAATAATTAAACGTTGGCTAGCTAGCACAAATGTATTGTATTTAGCTGCTACAGTACAGCTAGCTGGTCGTGTTGGCTAGCTAGCAATGGCTGCTGTGTTGACTTTGTTTGAAAAACGGCGGCACTGCGAACAAATGTAGCTGGCTAAAAGGATATTGTATCTAGTTGCTACCGTTGCTAATAGCTACTCGCCAGCTAGTCCAGGAGGTGAGTTAGCTAGCTAGCTAGCTTCGTGCTACACCCGGCACCGCCGAATACAATGCTAACCTACAATAACTACCCACAACAGCCCACGATGCCTACCTACAATACCTAACTACAATCTAAATACATAATTTAAGCCTTACTCAACAAAGCCCAAGCTATGTATAAAGCCAAACTTACCCGACGCCAGCTGTCTGGGTGGCAGACAAGAAGACATTTGTCTTCTGCAATCAGTAGCTGTAATTAAGTACAGTAGCTACTAACTACCTAACGTTAATGCCTCAGATAATGAGGTTAGAAAAACAGCTGAATGGTAGGTAGCTAGCTGGCTTAATTACAGGTACTCTTAAGCGTGAAATAACATTGGAAACAACTATCCACCGTTGCTAAAAGTTACCAGTAGCTACCCGCTAGCTAGCTAGCTTTATTGGTCCAGGTAGTGGGTTAGCTAGCCTCGTGCTTCGCCGGGCTCCGCCGTATACAATACTTACCTACAATAATTACCTACAATAACCTACAATAACTACCTAAGTAAACTACCTACAATACCTAACTACAACTACCTACCTACAATCTAAATACATGGTTTAAGCTTTACTCAACACCATATAAGAAGCCAAGCTTACCTCCTGCTAGAGAAAACACAACCTCTCCCGACCACTTCTTTGTCTAATTTATTTGTAAATTCGATTAGTAATAATTATAGTAATTAATAAAGGCCAGTTACAGCTTCTTTTGACAAAGTAGAAACTAAAAAGATAATAATAATATAACCAGCCAGGTGCACACGTGAAATTATTTGCTGTATTCCTAAACAAAAGCACCAGTGCATGAACAATTGTAAAGGAGGAATTGCATAAATAAATAGCATATTTTAATGTTACTAGTTTTTGCTTAGTAGCCAGAGCAATGCTGCCGCGCGAATGGTCATGTGCTGAATGCATGGACAGCATGGATATTCTTGGAAAAAGTTACATTTGGAAGTAGAGCTGCACCTCTTACATTTTTTAGAGTTGTTTGACAAAGGTAAGTTTAATATTGTAGAAACGGCAGAATATGCTCTTTATGATACTATATACAGTGGGGGAAAAAAGTATTTAGTCAGCCACCAATTGTGCAAGTTCTCCCACTTAAAAAGATGAGAGAGGCCTGTAATTTCCATCATAGGTACACGTCAACTATGACAGACAAATTGAGAAAAGAAAATCCAGAAAATCACATTGTAGGATTTTTTATGAATTTATTTGCAAATTATGGTGGAAAATAAGTATTTGGTCACCTACAAACAAGCAAGATATCTGGCCCTCACAGACCTGTAACTTCTTCTTTAAGAGGCTCCTCTGTCCTCCACTCGTTACCTGTATTAATGGCACCTGTTTGAACTTGTTATCAGTATAAAAGACACCTGTCCACAACCTCAAACAGTCACACTCCAAACTCCACTATGGCCAAGACCAAAGAGCTGTCAAAGGACACCAGAAACAAAAGTGTAGACCTGCACCAGGCTGGGAAGACTGAATCTGCAATAGGTAAGCAGCTTGGTTTGAAGAAATCAACTGTGGGAGCAATTATTAGGAAATGGAAGACATACAAGACCACTGATAATCTCCCTCGATCTGGGGGCTCCATGCAAGATCTCACCCCGTGGGGTCAAAATGATCACAAGAACGGTGAGCAAAAAATCCCAGAACCACACGGGGGGACCTAGTGAATGACCTGCAGAGAGCTGGGACCAAAGTAACAAAGCCTACCATCAGTAACACACTACGCCGCCAGGGACTCAAATCCAGCAGTGCCAGACGTGTCCCCCTGCTTAAGCCAGTACATGTCCAGGCCCGTCTGAAGTTTGCTAGAGTGCATTTGGATGATCCAGAAGAGGATTGGGAGAATGTCATATGGTCAGATGAAACCAAAATATAACTTTTTGGTAAAAACTCAACTCGTCGTGTTTGGAGGACAAAGAATGCTGAGTTGCATCCAAAGAACACCATACCTACTGTGAAGCATGGGGGTGGAAACATTATGCTTTGGGGCTGTTTTTCTGCAAAGGGACCAGGACGACTGATCCGTGTAAAGGAAAGAATGAATGGGGCCATGTATCGTGAGATTTTGAGTGAAAACCTCCTTCCATCAGCAAGGGCATTGAAGATGAAACGTGGCTGGGTCTTTCAGCATGACAATGATCCCAAACACACTGCCCGGGCAACGAAGGAGTGGCTTCGTAAGAAGCATTTCAAGGTCCTGGAGTGGCCTAGCCAATCTCCAGATCTCAACCCCATAGAAAATCTTTCGAGGGAGATGAAAGTCTGTGTTGCCCAGCGACAGCCCCAAAACATCACTGCTCTAGAGGAGATCTGCATGGAGGAATGGGCCAAAATACCAGCAACAGTGTGTGAAAACCTTGTGAAGACTTACAGAAAACGTTTGACCTGTGTCATTGCCAACAAAGGGTATATGACAAAGTATTGAGAAACTTTTGTTATTGACCAAATACTTATTTTCCACCATAATTTGCAAATAAAATCATAAAAAATCCTACAATGTGATTTTCTGGATTTTTTTCTCTCATTTTGTCTGTCATAGTTGACGTGTACCTATGATGAAAATTACAGGCCTCTCTCAACTTTTTAAGTGGGAGAACTTGACAATTGGTGGCTGACTAAATACTTTTTTTCCCCACTGTAGAAATCACAATGATTTACCTGAATGTGACTGAAGGAGGATTTGATAAATTGATGATCCTTTGCCTGCATCTGTAAATTACAAGATGCATTCATCTCTTCAGGTACAATTTGACAACTGATAGGCCTAATATTGTCACTCATCAGATTATTGTCAATTTAATCTTGTCTATAGGCTAACTCTTATTATGTGTGAAATTAGTTTCAGTATAGTTTAGATGTAGTTTGCTGTGCAGACTAACTGGCATCATTTGTTTCCCCACATCAAGTTGGATAGAGTCAAGGATATGTTTTCCATTATTCTAAAGGCCTTCTGCAACACATAGCATGTTTTCGTTTCCCTAACAATACTTTTGATTAGTAATAGAGTTATAGTTAATAAAACAGTACCATAACAGCTTCTTTTTACAAAGTAAAACGTAAAAGAGAATGGTATCAACCCCCAAGGCGCGCGGTCAAATTATTTGCTGCTGATAAATAGGCCTAACACAAACTCATCATTACACTATTTTCTTTCTAAATTAAACCTCTTCACCTTCCGTATCATTCAGTTAGGCCTAATTTATATTCAAGTGTGAAGTAAGGTTCACAATTATCGACCATTCCTCCATTTGTGATTCATTCAGTGAGGAGAGAGAGACGCATTAGCGCCTGGCTGGGTACCAACGTCTTACAGCACATTGTCTTGGCGGGTTAAGTCAGGAATAGGTGTGAAAAAAACTAGTAAAAAGGCTCTAAATATCTTTCTGTTTGTGATTTTAAAAATCTGACGAAAGAGCAGTGTAAAATGCAAACATTTAGGAAAAGTCAGGGAAGGAGCAGGACAAAGCTTTTTTTTGGAGACATTTTTCATTTATTTACAAATACGTCAGTGGCCGTTGGCCTATGGCGGTTCTAGTGTTAATGGCTGTGTATTAGTATGGAGGGGTGAGGAGTGGCCTGGGGGGTGGGGGTGCAGACACGTATGTTACAGCTGTTAGGCTAGTCAGGCTTACAAAGCACTCATCCCTCACCTCTATCCCTCTCTTTCTATATCCTCCCTTATTCTCCTTCTATTCTCGCCTTCTCTCTCTCTCTGTCAGTCTGTCTGCACAACTCTGTGATCTGTATGTAATGAGAGTTTTATGTTTTATTTTTTTAAAGAGGATTGGTGTGCGGCCCTGACGGTGCAGACTTAAGCTGTGTTTGTGTATTAAACCACACGAGCGACGCCTAGATAATGCCCTTCGTAGCCGTAGAGTGTGTTTGTGTGCGTGTCCGTGTGTGTTTGTTTATTGGGGCGGCGGTAGCCTCAAGGTTAGAGAGGCGGGTCAGTAACTGGAGGGTTCCAGGTTCAAACCCCCAGGGAAATCTGCAGGGGTGTCAGAGAGCGGGAGGCTTACCGGCTTCAATATCCCTGTATACTTAGCAAGGCACTTTACCCCTAAGTGCTATTGAATGCTGTTTGGGTCAGTACCCATCTCATTATCTGATGTGTCAAATAAGCTTATTGACCAATCAGGGCTTTAATATGACTGCACATCACATAATAATTTAACACATACATTCATTTTTTTACATAGTGATTACACTATCACTTGTATTTCATATGTCACAGTGATTCACTGGTACTTATGCTATGATGCGGTTAAAGTTTAGTCTTGCTTATTTGCTGTGGCCCCACGAGGCAGACACACACTTCCCCAAGCTCTGGAATTGCTAGTCATAAAAAAGCTAGCTATTGATGGATGCAAACAAAGTTCTCCCCCCAAAACACAACCAAAACAAACTGCAAATGCGTCCAACTAGTTTGTAGAGTCACAAGCTTGATGTAGTCATTGTGTCCTAGGAATATGGGGTAATTTGTGCACATACATAAAGTGCATTCATTTCTAATCTGTAAAACAGATATGTATGAAAATAGCCTCAAATAAAAGGTGACATTCTGTACTGTCACCTCATATAAAACATTTGATCTCAAATCAAAATGCTGGAGTTTAGAGCCAAATTAAAAGTTTTAGCTTCACTTTCCAAATAAATGAATATTGGAGTGTATATTGCTACATGTGTCCTTGGAGATCTTTGATATAACAAAATGTAATTAATTTGTTATAGTTATTTTATTAGTGTGCTTGCTTATTTTATTAGTGTGCTTTTATTAGGGTGCTGACATATAGCTTTTTGAAACCATTAATACTTAATAAACTCCAAAGCCTTTTGTCCTCCCCAAAACCTCCCATCCACTTCAATGTTATGTCTTCAACATTCTAAACCTCCCATTGTTCAATCAGCTATGACATCACACATTTTAGCTACTGTAAGAATAGAGTAGAAAATAATAGAATAGCATATAATAACTTCATTTTTCCCTTGAGGGAACTTCTTTTTTTTGGAATGAGGTGGCATATCACCTCTCCATCCATCCCTTCAAACATGTCATTATGAATTCTAATGGGATTATTGATTTGATGGTGTCTGTAGAACTGACTCATAGTTAAAACGCAGAAAAGGGGATTTATAGTGTGAGAAATGTACCCTAGGGGGGTGTATGGATTCAGAGAGGATGGAGTGTTCATTTATTTAAACACTGTCACAGTCCAATAATTGCACAGTTACACACAGTGCATCTGATTGTATTTTGTGTTTGTTTGATATCAGCTTGTCTAATTTCTAATCTGCCCATGATGATGAACTGTTTGTTAGTTTTGAATGGGACAACTGGTTTACTCTTTCATTCTCCTATTCTGTCTCTTTTTATCCTGTTCTCTCTGTTGTTGTAATTCAGTCCAGTTGAGTTTCATATGAGGCCTGGTTGGTCCATACAGAACATCTGTGAGTGTCAGTGATGTATCAGTCCTGCCAGGGTTCTTGGAGAAGGTCTAGATTCTACACTCAGATGGTGACCCTTAGTTAATTTGTGAGTGTGTTGTACAGAAAGGACAGTGATGCGATGAGAGGTAGAGATATAGAGAGGTCAGTGACTCATCTCTCTACTACCAGTCTTTGAGCACATTAGAGTCAGCATCTACTAAACTTTAACCTTGTGCAGGAGGAGAAACGGAGGAGGAAGGAGAGAGAGAAAATGCCTCTATACATGCAGAATCAAGCCTTCTCTCCCTTGTTAACATAGCTCCGCTCTTCTTCCCTCCATCACCCTTGTCTATTACTTAATCACTGACTTTCTCACACACACACATTTTGTTTTACATTTTAGTCATTTTAGCAGACGCTCTTATCCAGAGCGACTTACAGTAGTGGATACATTTTTGTACTTTTTCCCCATACTGGTCCCCCGTGGGAATCAAACCTACAACCCTGGCATTGCAAGTGCCATGCTCTACCAACTGAGCCACACGGGACACACATGCACGCACGCACACATTATTTCTAGCATCTTTCACCCT